>NC_084597.1:11154433-11347721 GCF_033807715.1 Cololabis saira | reverse complement strand
GAAAGAATCCCGTTGATGACGTTTTTGTATTGGTATTTTTTTTATCGTTATCGGGATAAATGCCAGAAATTATCGTGATACATTTTTTAGTCCATACCACCCATCCCTACTAAGAACCCAATATTATTCCAGTCGTCCGCTGCATCTCTGTGTGGTATCATGAATACGTGGTTTGGAAACAACTAAACAGAACTAACAATGTGCATTTAAAACCATTAAAATTAGCCTGACTTTAGCTGATGGGAATAGAATATAGTAATACACAAAAAGATCTTTTTCATAGATAGATTTATCATTTTATGTTCAGCTTCAAAACTATCACTTTTCCTTTTTTCTTGTGTATTTGTATTTGGGCTCCATCCAAGATTCTTTATTTCTTCCTGAAATTATTATTATTAAGTTTAACTATGGTTACAAAACTTTCCCCCCCACACTGGTTTGGATGCTGCTCCGTCTGGAGGACTTCTACCGGTAAATCTGGCACATTTTAACATTTCTTTTTGATGGGTAACTGTGGCAACGAAGAAAGTTGTTTACCGTGTGAAAGCAGCAGGCTGAGCTTTCAAGTGATCGGAAAAGGAACTGAAATGCAACTGAGCTGAAAAGGAGAGTTTGAGGGTGTTACGAAAGAGGTTTTGACCGTTTCCCACCCTTAACTCGTCATGTGCAGTGAGAGATTGCAAGGAGGTGGGAGAGATGAGTAGTAGGGCTGGGCGATATATCGAGATTTTAATATATATCGATATATTTTCAAATGCAATATGGTACGAGACAATATCGTTTATATCGATTTAAAAGAAAAAAAAATGTAATTTTTTTATTTTTTATTTTTTTATGATTTTGATGTAGCTTATTTTGTGACAAATTGACTTGAATGTTTTATTTGAGATTTGCACAAATGTTTTGTTATTTGCACAACTGTCAACCTCAGTGGAAAAGTCTGCCTGTTACTGTCTACATTGTATTAATTGCACAGTGTATTTTAATTTAATTGTTATGCAGGAAAGGGATATTTGTTTTATTTTATTCAAGAAGCATTTTTATTCTATATATGCAGGCAGTTTATTTTTTATTTCATTTGTTTTATACATTTTGATATTGTGCAGACCTCTGTTAATAAATGAACCTGTGTGACATTTGGCACGAGGCTTTGTATTAAAACTGACTGTTTTTTTAAGGGTTTGCCTCAGAAAAAAATGAAGCTAACAGAGATGCTATGCTATAATGCTTTGGGGGGAAACCCCAATTATGGCACAGAAAAAAATATCGATATATATCGAGTATCGCCATTCAGCTAGAAAATATCGAGATATGACTTTATATATATATCGCCCAGCCCTAATGAGTAGTATCATGTTTTGTTTTTTTTTAATACGGGGCTCCAGCACATCTGTGTGGACTTCAACACAGCGACAGACCTGAACCAGAGGTGCTTGCAGCGGTTACCACCAGCAGATGGTGTAACCCCTGCACAGGCGACCGTGAAGGTGCATCCCTGCACCCCAGATGCTGAACTGAATGCAAATGCCATCCAGAGGTGTCAAGTAACAAAGTAACAAATACTTCGTTACCTTACTTAAGTAGAAATTTTGGTTATCTATACTTCACTGGAGTAATTATTTTTCAGACAACTTTTTACTTTTACTCCTTACATTGTCACGCAATTATCTGTACTTTTTACTCCTTACATTTTAAAAACAGCTCGTTACTCTATTTCATTTCGGCCTTTAAAAAAAACTATCCAGTTAAATTGCTCCATCCGGATAGAGTGAATTTGGTTGTGGTTGTTTCAGATGTTCTTGTCCAGTTTTGTTCTTACATCCGTTCCCTCAGATTCCTGCAACTAAACTTGGATGTACATTCCAATAAAGGTTAGGATAAATGATAACATGCCTCTGAAGTTTGACTTTTTGCACCATTACAATACTTATAGGCAACTAGTCATCATATCTCCTGCTCTCTGAAACACATGTTAATGCTCAATAGTACACATATATGGTTCTTTAATATATTTGCATTATACTAAGATGCATTCATTTTCAATGGCTTTTGTCCTTAATGGCTTTTTTCCCACTTAAATTACTTTTACTTTTATACTTTAAGTAGTTTTGAAACCAGCACTTTTATACTTTTACTTGAGTAAAAAACTTGAGTTGATACTTCAACTTCTACAGGAGTATTTTTAAACTCTAGTATCTATACTTCTACCTGAGTAATGAATGTGAATACTTTTGACACCTCTGTGCCCATCCATGTTGTCTCCTAAGACAGTTCACCTGTAGTTATCTGCCATGTGACACCACAGTCAGGAGATACACTCCAATGTAGCTGAGATGATCTTGGCATTTCAACCACAACCACACCTACAATGCAGAAATTGCTGAACTCATTTCCTCTTCAGGAGAAGGCAGCCCGTGCCCTAATTAGCCGACGGTTGGACTATTGCCCTGCACTCAACTCAACCAACATGCTGCTGGGCGTCTTTCAACCAACACTAACAAACGTGTGCACAACACACCCTTCATAGGTTTCCCGTCCTTTATAGGATTGATTTTAAACTTTTAATGTTGGTTTTAAAAGCTCTTAATGCCCTCGCACCTTTGTATTTATCCGAGCTTTTAACTGTCCGTAACCCCGGTAGAGTTCTGAGGTCAACTGATCAACTTTTGCTGGAAGTCCTGAGGTCAAGAATATAAACAATGGGGGGACCAAGCCTTCTCCATTGCCCTGCCAGCGGCTTATTTCTGACCTCAGCATTTTTAAATCTGGGCTAAAAAAACACCTATTCAAGATTTTAACACCCAGCATTCAGTGTGATGACACTTTTATCTTGTTAGATTTTGTTGTATTTTATTGTTTTGATTGTTCTTATTTATCCTCCTTTTTTATCTATTACTTGTTGTAAAGCACTTTGGTTAAACCAAAAGGCTGTTGTAAAGTGATATATAAATGAAGTACATTACATTCTATTTTTTTTTTTTTTTTTTTTTTTTTACTTCCTTACATATTTTCCTCAGTCATTAACACCATATAAACTCCCTTTGGGGATCAATGTATTTAATTAATCATCATTTCAGGTAAACTCAGGTATATAGGCTGAGGTAAATATGACTACCTCATACTGCTGCACCTTTCACTTTTTTTTTTTAAATTGTATATATGTTAATAAGAGCTGTCATTTGTCTATTTACTGTACAGTGAGCGAAAATAACCGAGTCAAATTCCCTGTCTTGTTTGACCTGACGTGGCCAAGAAACCTGATTCTGATGAACTTATTCTAAATCCTTCACATGCAAACAATTATAATATTGCTTATATTCAGTACTGGAGTTGAGGGGGGATGGAGGGGGGATGGCATCCCCCTTGAAATAAAAACGGTCAAAATCATCCACCCTGTAAAACTACCATCCCCCCTTTCCATCCCTTATGTCATTTCATCAATGAATGTGGTTTTACTGCTATTTCAACATTTAGAGTAATCACCAGAAAAATAACTTATTTGACCATTTTTACCCGTTTCAAGTACATTTTCACTTTAAATAAGTAGGAAAATCTGCCACTGGGACAAGATTTTATCTTCTTATTACAAGCAAAAAAAAAACTTGTTCCACTGGTAGATTTTTCTACTTATTTCAAGTGAAAATCTACTTGAAACAGGTGAAAATTGTTGCTTTTTCCAGTGATGAGTCTTGTTTTAAGTGTAATGAGATTTTTTTTTACTAAAATGAGACATTTTAACCAGAAATAAGACGAATATTCTTATTAAGATTTTGAGTTTTTGCAGTGATCCATTTTACTTATCCTGTGAAGGACAGAATCATATTGATAAGTTCAGAAAACTGTTTTTTATTGTTGTGTTTTGATGTATTTGATGTAAGCCCAGTGGATATTTAAAGCTTACAGAAGGCTGCATTTAACTGCTGCTATGTCATTCCTGCAGTATTTCTGCAGGTGTTTTGGTCAGTGCTATTATTTGTAATATATTATATTTGTAATCAGCACAAATTATCTGTCCCCATATGATAAAATCCACATCCCCCCTGAATTCTTTTTACAACTCGAGTACTGCTTATATTATATACCCAACTTAAGGAAAGGAAGAAGAAAATCACAGGTAAAAACACACAACCACAGCAGCTGTGTAACATGCAGGGACATGCGTTGCGTTTGAGTCATTATTACATTTTACTTTGACACTGAAAATAATTTCCTCTTCCTGACACTTAAAAAAAGTGAAAACTTATTTCCTTTTTTTTAAATGAAGCCACTTGTCCTTCCCCAGAGAGAGGCGGTGTGGTGTGGTCCCCTCACCCAGCAGCAGGAGCTTGTATTCCCGTCGGGACTCCTTCTTGTCCCGGCGGAGCTGCCTCTCGATCTCGTCGTTGATCCTGCGGGCTTCCTTGGCCTCGGGGCTGAGGCAGCAAGCCCCCGCGGAGCTCAGAGTCATTCCTCCTGCACGCTGCACAAGCACCTTCCGACACACACACGCATAATCAACGTCACCATTCAACCTGACGGGAAACAGCTCAATAAACAAGCGACGCTCAGACACTTTCAGCCTCAGATGAAGGTTTTTAAGGAAGTGCGGCGCTCAGAGCCGCCTGTGTTGCATCGTTCCTCTTCTCTAAAAGGGGAAACTATTGCTGCGTTCCATTTACCTCGGAAGTCGGAACTGGGAACTGGGAATGGCGTCACAGCCGAGTTATCAGCGTTCCCAGTTACAAAGTAGGAAAACAAGATTGTAGTTCGCATATACCACATGAAAAAATTTAATTTACACTATAGCAGCATATATATGCCGAACAATACTTGTATACGACTGATTTAGTGTGACCAAAACTAGAATGAAGTGCTACGAATTTTTACAGAGCTCTCTTCTACTGTTTACAACCGGGGCAGCCATCTTGGAATCTGAACTCGGGGGTGGTGAAGACTCTCCCACTTTCCAGTGGGAAATCCCACTTCGAAGGGCGTTCCAGTTGAAAAATCCAACTCGGAACTGGGAAATCCCCACTTCCGAGGACAAATGGAACGCGGCATAACTGTGCAGACCAACTTTACTGTAGTTTTTCTTTTTTTTTAACCAACCCTGCTGCGCGTCTCCGGGCGTGGTGAGCTGAATATGGAGCTTCAAAGTGTCACAAAAATAAAAAAATAAAGATGATAAAATCCAGTCCAGGCCAAAAACAAGCCGGTTCTGCCTCGGTGTGAAGTAGTTTTTTACTCTCCGAGCTGCTCCAGCTCCTCTGGTCCTGCGTGGTGGCAAGTGGAGCATCATGTGACCGGTGGTGGGGGGGCTGTGATGGGAAACAGTGTGGGTTTTTACTGATTACATTATGGTAACATGTTTCCGGCGTTAACGAGCGCGCAGCATCCACCTCAGTCGAGTATAAGAAATAAAACAAGGAGCAAGTGAGCTGTAGCACAGACTTTATTTACTAAACACCTGGAGCTACTACACACATCACAAAATACACGAATCACCACTCAAATGATTCATAAAGCTCCTTGCATCACTCTGCATCTTAGGAGATCTTTCAACAAATTTAAGTTTTCCAATTGTCTAAATTTGAAAAAATAAAATAAAGATAATAAGCAGGGGCGAAAATCCCGGGGGGGGACAGGGGGACAAGTCCCCCCCATTAGTAAAGCTGTCCCCCCCTAGAATAATTTGAGACAGAATTAATAATTTTGGAACAATGCAGTAGTATTTAGTAGTGATGCACCAAAATGAAAATTTGTGGCCGAAACCGAAAATAATAATAAACAGTAAAATCTCATTACACTTAAAACAAGAGTCATCACCAGAAAAATAACTTATTTGACAATTTTCACCTGTTTCAAGTAAATTTTCACTTGAAATAATTAGAAAAATCTGCCAGTGCGACAAGATTTATCTTCTAAGCAAAACAATCTTGTTCCACTGGCAGACTTTTCTACTTATTTTAAGTTGAAAATCTACTTGAAACAGGTGAAAATAGTTTTTTTCCAGTGATGAGTCTTGTTTTAAGTGTAATGAGATTTTTTTTTAACTAAAAATGAGACATTTTAACTAGAAATAAGACAAATATTCTTGTTTTTGCAGTGTATTGTGTCAGATGTGCTGTATTATTGCCACCTTCCACTAATACCATTGTTTTGTATTACTCTAAGAAAGGTCTTCTGCCTGTTTGCGAGATAGAGTTGAAAATGTCAAAATGCTGTATTAAAGGAAGGCTAAAACTTTTATTCCTTGTCCCCCCCTGGATTTATTCTCTAAAATTGTACTGTTTATTGTCCCCCCCAACTATGAAACGGGATTTTCGCCCCTGATAATAAGACACGAGAGCAAATTATCTCACAGATCAGACGCTGATGATGCAGTTACAGGGAGTCCATTCCTGCTGAGCGGTAAGAGATAAATCATATGTCGATGTGAACTAAGGCGGTCTGAAGATGCAAAACACACTATTTAACAGAAAACACCTCAGGAAATTACACTTTTTAAAAAAGTGCATGTTAGAAAAAAAAAACAACTTTCCAGAATAAAAAGGTCAGCAACTAAAACAAAAATCTTACATTTGGGGTTTTGCTGCTGTTTTCTGGGATGTTTGTACTTTTTTTTTTCCTGTTCTGTTATTCATTTGTGTTTATTGTTTTGCCTTCAGTAAAATGTGGCTGTTTGGTATCGCAGGGTCCACCATAAAAAGAGAAGATTATATTACTCAATCTTTGTTTGGGCGCTTTCCTCGTCCAAGGAAGTATTTATCGTGGTTTGATTAAACCACTCACAAAACTTCTGCTTTTATCCAAATATATACAAACTTTGTACATCGTGTCGTTCAGTGGAAAAACAAGTTCTTACATATTTTGTTTCACACTAACAAGTCTGACAGATTCAACCTATTTAAAATAAAGTTGTTTTTTTTAAAAAGTTTAGATTTTCACTTAAAATAAGTAGAAAAAAAGATTTTTTTGCTTGTAATGAGAAGATAAATCTTGTCCCACTGGCAGATTTTTTCTACTTATTTCAAGTGAAAATTTACTTGAAACAGGTGAAAATTGTCAAATAAGTTATTTTTCGTCATTTTAGTGACAAAGTGGCTTGTGTTAGTACGTGACATTAGCCAAAGCAACAGTACTAGCACCTCATCCGTCCTCCAAGTACTGATCAGGTGATACAGTTTATCTATTGATCAACTCATTTGTGTTGTGGCAGAGAACCGCCCAGAGTCTAAAAGTCCGTTCTTTTGGCACCGATATCCAGATGGGATAATCAAGTCAGGATTATTTTCAGTATCCGGTCTTTGTGCCAACTAAGCCTCATATCTGATGTCGGCGTCACAAAGATGTTTCAGATTGGTTTCACTGCATGTTATAAAAAAAGATAAAGACCACGTGGAGATGGCTTGGATGTGGGGCGGCTAACTCTTAACAGTTAAAAGGCCACGTTTCCATGGTAACAGTCGGTGCTGACCAGTGGATCTGTGGTAATCAAACCATAAAATGCAAACGTTACTTTTGTTTGAGAAAAATAACCAGTGGGATAGTAGCAACTGCTTCTCCTCCAACAACAGGTTTCAGCACGTCTTAAAGAAAACCTTTAATGTTACAGCAGAATAAAGATGGAAGCCGTTTAACCTCCTGTTATGTTTCCTATGTCCGGTACAGCAACGGCGTTCTCCCCACTTGTCCCACACTGTCCTAATAAGTGCCAGTTTGTCTCTCCATTATCAAATCAGATTACTCTGGGGAAAATGTTAAAGTCTTCGGAGTAGGAATGGGTGATATTTTACCGTTCACGATATATCGTCAAAAGAATTCCTCATGATAAGAATTTGTCATCTTGTGGTAAAAACGATAAATTCCCGTTGATGAAGTTTTTGTGTAAAGCTGATTTATGGTTCTGTGTTAAATCCACGCACAACGTACGTGAAGGAAGGAAGGAAGGAAGGAAGGAAGGAAGGAAGGAAGGAAGGAAGGAAGGAAGGAAGGAAGGAAAGGAGAAAACAAGGAAAGGAGGAAGGAAAGGAAGAAAAGAGGAAGGGAAGAAGGAAGGAGAGAGCAGGAAGGGAAGAAGGAAGGAAGGGAAAAAAGAAGAAAGGAAGGAAGGAAAGAAGGAAGGAAGGAAGGAAGGAAGGAAGGAAAGGAGAAACAAGGAAGGAAGGAAGGAAGGAGAAAAGAGGAAGGGAAGAAGGAAGGAGAGAGCAGGAGGAAAGAAGAAAGGAAGGGAAAAAAGAAGGAAGAAAGAAAGAAAGAAAGAAAGAAGAAAGAAAGAAAGAAGAAAGAAAGAAAGAAAGAAAGAAAGAAAGAAAGAAGAAAGAAAGAAAGAAGAAAGAAAGAAAGAAAGAAAGAAAGAAGAAGAGAAGAAAGAAAGAAAGAAAGAAGAAAGAAGAAAGAAAGAAAGAAAGAAAGAAAGAAAGAAAGCGGATCTGAAGAGCGAGATAGATTTATATTAAAAAGATGGAGTTGAATTGGTATTTTTTTTATCGTCATTTTTATCGTTATCGGGATAAATGCCAGAAATTATCGTGATACATTTTTTAGTCCATACCGCCCATCCCTACTTCGGAGACATTGTGGCTCAAAACATAGCCATGCCTGTCTCTGCATCCCACAGACTGGCCGTCGATTCATCCTGCGACTTATAGACCCCAGCCAGGATGAGGAGCCCCAAATACGCATCTAAATGTGTTTTATCCAGCTCCTTCCACTTCTCCCTTCTAGATTAGTCATATCCAGAATGATTTTCTGTATTGAATCTGAGATGACCAGCTCAAAAGTTACTTGATGTCAGTCACACTGCCATCCTAGTGGGCCCTGGCATTGTCTTTATGTTTTCTGCAGACAGTTTTGCCTGACACGTCTTTGGGGATGAAGACCACTGTATTTCACGATTCTTTTGACATGAATGTCTTGCTTGGAGAATAGGAATAGCAATTCCTTCATCTGGTCAAAGATCCTCTATACACAAGATAGCGCATTACCGTTACTGCCAATGGTATGAAATGGTATACACTTCCTGTGTCCTAAGTGGGCGTGGCCGCCCCTCTCCCCACGTCGTTTTGGAACATACAACACTAGATACAGAACAACTTTCTTCCAAAAGACTTAAATAATAAAAATAACAGTATTATTAAGCAAAGAAGCAAGTTTTATTTTAGTTTTAAACTTCATTTTATCGATGGGAAAAACGATGAGAGCCAAATCTCGCGAGAGTGTGTTGCTCAGACAGAGACAGGTCTCAAACAAAGTTCATTTTCTCCTAATCTGTCGGTCTGAAAATTGCCATTTGGTGTCAGAATGTTCAGAAGGCTTGTGGCTTTTGAAAAATGGGTCCCATGTTTACTTAGGTTACTATGGGGCGAAGGAATTGGTAATAATCTGTGCTCACGTTCACTTTTCCCATAGGACTTAATAGACTCAGGACCTACTTCCGGTCTCCTAAGGGGCGTGGCAGTCACGTGACACAGATACAGAAACTCGAACCTTAGTGGGCTGTCTCGTTTATTGAACGTCTCTGATCTGGTTCAAAATAAGAATCATTAGAATCAGAAATTCTGCTCAAGATAGTCTTCGTCCTCAGACAAGGTCTGCGTGACAGAGTGTAATGTTAGTAGGACTCCCATGCAGATAATCTTTTATTTATTTTGCCCCTCCCCTGTTGAGTGTCCACTGAATGTCTTCCACGAGAACATAAATGGTCCCCATGAAAAGTTATAACAAATGCACCTTTGTGTGAGAGAGAAATGTCTCACAGTTGCAAAGAAAGAAATACTCTGAGATTCCCGAGACTCTTCCCTCCAGTTTGATTCTGTCCGGGTCAAATTGACCCAGACAGTGTGTATGTAATATAAACATGCAGGGGTGGTTGCAAATATGTGAGATTAACCACCTTCATATTATATGTTGATTACACTAATTAAGGCAAGCAGAAGAAGTTTCATACTGAAAAAAAACTTTTACCTATTCTTCCTATATCTTCAAACTTTAAAACGACCCTTTATATAACAGGAGGGTTAAAAAGGAAAAGCAAGATATTTACCCACTCCAGAGGCATGCATCTTCATGAGTATGTTTAAATAAAATTAAATAAAAATCCATCTAATCCTTCTCAACAAAATTACATTCTGCATGCTGTACTGAAATTAGAAAAGAAAAGAAAAAGGCCCAGGGCCAGCTCACGACACCGAAGATTATTACACATATAGCTGTACTCTAGTGATGGCACAAGAATTTCTCAGAAGAAAGAAAAAACAAATAGAGGGAGAATAAGAGATTGCACCAACACAGAAATATCTAACTTTCTCAGACCTGTAAATAACATTGCAGGGTATACAATGCAGGCCTGCACATCGGTGGGGTAATATGTCGTGTTCAGGGAGGGGCACAGCTACCCAAAGCAGAGGAATGTTGGCTCTGAACACCGGGAGAACCAGTGTGGCTTCACTCTTCAGCTTCATCGCCTCCCTCTCAGAAGAACCGACCGGAGTACTGCCTCACGCTGAAATAAAACACAGATAAAGCCATCGACATTAAGAATATTTATGCAAGTAGGGAACACGACACGGGCCAGCGGGTTCAAATGCTTGATCCTGCAACCTGCAAGACATTTTTCACACTGAGCACGATTCTAAGCTGTAAGGAGAAAAAATAAAGCCAAGGTCAAGGCTGAAAATAAATTCTGTCTGCTGGAAGCAATGAGACAACTGAGACCCGCTCTGTCATTTAGTGATGGGGAGCTCAGGGAGGGAGCAGACCGACTCCAAACGATGGGATTCTGTATCGGAATCACTGATTCATCTTCAGTTACAATCTGAATGGATCAATGCTGCATTGTTTCTCTGGAGTAGGAATGGCGATATTTTATCGTTCACGATAAACCGCCAAAAAATTCCCCACGGTAAGAATTTGTCATCTCGAGGTAAAAACGATAAATTCCCGTGATGACGTTTTTGTGGTAAAACTGATTTATGGTTCTGTGTTAAATCCACGCACGAAGGAAGGAAGGAAGGAAGGAAGGAAGGAAGAAGGAAGGAAGGAAGAAGGAAGGAAGAAGGAGGAAGGAAGGAAGGAAGGAAGGAAGGAGGAAGGAAGGAAGGAAGGAGGAAGGAAGGAAGGAAGGAAGGAAGGAAGGAAGGAAGGAAGGAAGGAAGGAAGGAAGAAATGAGCAAGAAAAGAAAGAAAGAAAGAAAGAAAGAAATGAGCAAGAAAGAAAAAAGAAAGAAAGGAGCAAGAAAGAAAGAAAGAAAGAAAGAAAGGAGCAAGAAAGAAAGAAAGAAAGAAAGAAAGGAGCAAGAAAGAAAGAAAGAAAGAAAGAGAAAGAAAGAAAGAAAGAAAGAAAGAAAGAGAAAGAAAGGAGCAAGAAAGAAAGAAATGAGCAAGAAAGAGAAAGAAAGAAAGAAAGAAAGAAATGAGCAAGAAAGAGAAAGAAAGAAAGAAAGAAAGAAAGAAAGAAAGAAAGAAATGAGCAAGAAGAGAAAGAAAGAAAGAAACAAAGAAAGAAAGAAAGAAAGGAGCAAGAAACAGAAAGAAAGAAAGAAAGAAAGAAAGAAAGAAAGAAAGAAAGAAAGAAAGAAAGGAGCAAGAAAGAGAAAGAAAGAAAGAAAGAAAGAAAGAAAGAAAGAAAGAAAGGAGCAAGAAAGAAAAAGAAAGAAAGAAAGAAAGAAAGAAAGAAAGAAAGAAAGAAAGGAGCAAGAAGAAAGAAAGAAAGAAAGGAGGAAGAAAGAAAGAAAGAAAGAAAGAAAGAAAGAAAGAAAGGAGCAAGAAAGAAAGAAAGAAAGGAGCAAGAAAGAAAGAAAGAAAGAAAGAAAGAACGAAATGAGCAAGAAAGAAAGAAAGAAAGAAAGAAAGAAAGAAAGAACGAAAGAAAGAGGAGCTTGAGTCATTGGTCTTTATCAATTCTATTTAATTGGTGTAGTTTAGTAGCATTTATTATCTTTTAGAGCAGTGATTTGGCTCCAAAGACTGAATGTGGGGATAGATTTATAGTTACAAAGATGGAGTTGAATTGGTATTTTTTTATCATAATTTTTATCGTTATCGGGATAAATGCCAGAAATGATCGTGATAATTTTTTAGTCCATACCGCCCATCCCTACTCTGGAGCCAAAGGTTTTTAGGCTGTTTTCTCAGACTAATACTTCTAAACTATAACACATCCTGTTTACAGAGATATAAATCAAGCACCCTCTCACATTTTACAAGCTGTAATTTAAAAAATACATTCTAGTAATAAGATTTATAAAAGTAGTTGCAGATTAATTTTACCTCAACAAACCAATAGAGGGAATAAATGCAGCTCTTGTACTTCTGTTTCTGATTTGATCAACCTCCGGATCGATCAGAGAAACCACGTTTACTATGACAAACTATTTGTTTTATGAATTCTAGCTCAAAGTCTCTTTGATGAAATTAACTTGAGGCAAAAAAAAGAAAATCTTTGCTTCTTCTAGCCAGATGAGCACAGGACAAGAGAGCTCAGTGTGCTGGTGTTGTTTGTGGGAAAGCACCTGCCTGTTCTGGAGTAAGTACTGGGCGTTCTGGATCTGGTCCTGTGTCCCTGTGATGGTGATGATGCGGTCCTCAGAGCCCTCTAGTGGTTCATCAATCTTGATGGATGCCCCAGACTCGTGGCGGATCTGCTTGATCCTCTGACCGCCCTTACCGATGATGGAGCCGGCGAGCTGCAGGACCACGGCCACGTGTGCAGAAACAAAACCCATTTATGGGCGTTAGCAGTGGTGGACAGTAAGGGAGTAAATTTACTTGAGTACTGTACTTAAGTACATATCCAGAGGATTTGTACTTTACTTGAGTATTAGATTTCTTTGGTACTTATTACTCTTACTTGAATACATTTCCAAGACAAATATTTTTACTTTTACTCGAGGAAATTTCTAGGAAGGCTGAAAAGTACTCGTTACTTTCAGGTCTGCTCTTTTTTCTTCTTCCCTAAAATCCTATTGGACACAAGCTGTTTTTGTCAAAGGAGGAGACCTGTCACAGTGCACGCTCTCCACTGGGATGGACGTAAAGCGGAAATACGTCAAGCCTCCTCAAAACGATACCGCCAAGGTAGCCTGCATTTGTCAAGACAGAGCTGCAACAATGGCTACGCCTGCGTCAGGAGAAGAAAGACAATCCACTGAGTCGTCTGAGTCTGATAATGAGCCGGACTCGGAGCAGGGACTTTCACAAAATCCTTGGCCGTATCTTAACTCAATGTTTGAGTTCGACCGAGTAAAAAACGAGGGCACAGACAAACCACAGACAAAATAAAAAAATTAAATTAAATTAAAATTAAATTAAAATTAAAAAATATAGTAATTTACTGATGTGGAAAATAAGAAATTTACTCTTACTCTTACTTTTACTTAAAGTAAATTTAAAAGCATTTACTTTTGGATACTTAAGTACCTTTAAAAGCAAGTACTTTTCTACTTAGTCAGGGGGCAAACCCTAAGATTGATAACTCTGCTCACGCTTCTGGGTAAAGTTTGAAAACCTTATTTTTTTGTTAGAAGGAACCCCTAGGAGGAATAATAGGGTTGTTGTCATCTTGGATTGTTTTGCTGGTGACCACTGGAGGTGCTGTAACATTCAAATACTCAATTCATGCATATGGTCACAATAATGGTCAAAATGTACAGTTTATATGCAAAATCTTCAATGTTTTTTTTTTTTTTTTTTTTTTTTTTTTTTATAAATTGTATTGCTATATTTTGTCCAATATTGGTTAAAAAATATGACTTTTTTATAGGCGTTTCTAACACACACATAATAAACATCTTTTTTCTTCTTTTTTTTTTTTTTTTTTTACAGTGAAACACATTTTCTATGAAATCCTGTGTCAAAAACGTCTATAAAAAAGTGATATTTTGTATCCAATATTGGCTAAAATATTACAAAATGATTCATAAAGGCTTTTTTACTATTGTTTTATCTATTTCCTTAGATATACAATGTTTTACTCTTGACAATTATGCATATAAATTGTACAGGTTGACCAAAACTGACCATATGCCTGAATTGAGAACTTGAATATTCTAGCGCCTCTAGTGGTCACCAGCTAAATAATTCAAGATGACAACACCCCTAAAATTCCTTCTATAGATTTGTTCTAACAAAAAAAATAGGTTGTTAAACTTTACCCAGACATGTGAGCAAAAGTCTTAACGGAGACTTTTTTATAAAGTTGCCCCTTGACTAACTCTTACTCGAGTAATATTTTGACTGAGCTACTTTTACTTGTAACGGAGTAAATTTTGACCAGTAGTATTTGTACTCTTACTCAAGTACTGGGGTGGAGTACTCTGTCCACCTCTGGGCGTTAGTTCATGCATGGTGTCATGTGCAGCTAGAGTCGTGGATTACTTACATCCTTTGGGATGGTGACTTGCGTTGTGATGACTGGTCCTCCGATATCACTGTACGAGCCTCTACCACCTACACAGTGAAGAAAATACATTTGAGGGGGATTTGTCTTTGACTGAAGCCTGCGACAAGAAAACAATCCCCTCAGGTCTGGAAACAAGACTTTGGGACAGTATCGATCCATCTGGACTCACCATACTGAAAGTGCTCCCAGGAAGAATTGTCTTTGAAAATAGTGAAAAGGAAACAAGAAAGTGAAAAATGAAAATATACCACAGGAAGGGAGGGAGGAAAAAAAAAAAAAAAGGCGATGTGATGGTAAAGCAGCACAGCCAAAATGCCCACCACAAAAAAAGATGCAGAGATTTGTCAATGTAGAAAAAAAAAAAGCAGGGAAAAAAGCCAAACAGTTCTGGCGTAAGCTTCTTCTTAAGTGGATAAATATGCATTTGGGATTGCTGGTTCAAAACAACACACGTGATGAAATCTTCTTAGTTAGTGGGAAATTGTGAAGGACAATATTTCACCAATTTTATCTGGTTTCAGTCCCATCAAAGTTTCCCCAAACTATGTATTTTTCAGTGACGTAACTCACAGGACGTATAACATGACATGCCAGCCGATGTTGACACAGTTAAACACAAATTTTAATAAGGCATTAGTGGGTAATACGGTAGTATTATTGAATTAATTTAATTTAAAACTGTACTTTTAACTCAACCCCCCTCTTTAAAAAAAAAATAGAGAGAAAAGAAAGGGAATATTGCCAAAAAATGCATGTTCTCAGCAGCCAAACAAACAAAAAAATAAAATATATATATATCTATATTAGGGCTGGGCGATATATCGAGATTTTAATATATATCGATATATTTTCAAACACGATATGGTAGGAGACAATATCGTTTATATCGATTTAAAAAAAAAAAAAAAAAAAAATTAATGATTTTGATATAGCTTATTTTGTGACAAATTGACTTGAATGTTTTATTTGAGATTTGCACAAATGTTTTGTTATTTGCACAACTGTCAACCTCAGTGGAAAAGTCTGCCTGTTACTGTCTACATTGTATTAATTGCACAGTGTATTTTAATTTAATTGTTATGCAGGAAAGGGATATTTGTTTTATTTTATTCAAGAAGCATTTTTATTCTATATATGGCAGTTTATTTTTATTTCATTTGTTTTATATATTTTGATATTGTGCAGACCTCTGTTAATAAAGGAACCTGTGTGACATTTGGCACGAGGCTTTGTATTAAAACTGACTGTTTTTTTAAGGGTTTGCCTCAGAAAAAAATGAAGCTAACAGAGATGCTATGCTATAATGCTTTGGGGGAAACCCCAATTATGGCACAGAAAAAATATCGAGATATATATCGAGTATCGCCATTTAGCTAGAAAATATCGAGATATGACTTTTGGTCCATATCGCCCAGCCCTAATATATATCTATATATATCTATATATATATATCTATATATATATATCTATATATATCTATATATATATATATATATATATATATATATATATATATATATATATATATATATATATATATAATATATATGTAATGAAGTGGACTTGTATGGGTGTTAAGTTTATGCAGAATGGGAGAGCACTCTTCTCGACCTCCATCCCGCCCGAGTTCCTGCTGCTGCTTCACTACCTCATCGACCTCAGGCCCACAGATAGCCGCTCTTTTCCGTGATAGAAGGTGTGTATCATTCGAGTTGAGAAGTTCACAGGCCAACAGGGCAAAAATCAGGAATGACGACATTTATAAAAAAAAAAAATAAAATAAAAGGCACACAGTTGGTGTTTTCAAAGTAAATCAAGTATGCCATGCCGTGGAAATGAGAACCAAGGGAGCCATCAAAACAAGCGAGAGAGCAAAAACAAGTTACATCACATGGTTCAGAGAAAACCTCAAGCTGGAAGGAGGCAAGACAACAGAATTGAAAAAGGTAAGAATAGGACAGCATCAGGCGTGCAAATGAGATCACAACCACAGAGTGTGGTATCCCCCAAAACACACATCCCCCTTATGAAGCAGGTAAGAGGGATGGTTTCACGGCTGCTTGTATACTAATTGTTTATCCAATCAATGTCTTTTCGAATTTCCATTTTTTCAGCAAAGATGAATCAGAATCGTGGGTGGTGTCTGGACAGGCGCTTTTGAGGCCGCCCAGTCAAAGCAGATTGGGCTTTTTTTTTCTTTTCTTTTTTGGTTGGGTGGGCATCCTCCCAAATGTCAGGTTTTAATTTTATTCTACATTTCTAAATCTGCAAAAGAGAACTGTTTCATGGGGACTTTTTATTTGAAAGATAAATCTCTGATTAAACATCCAGATTTGTCCAGGATTTTCATTTGTATCAATACTCACCATATCCACCTCCGCCCTGCATTTCAGGATATATTGAAGGGGAAGAAAAAGAAAAAAAAAAGATGTAAGATGAAAAAGTTTATCACTGAAGTTTATCTGGAAACTATATCACTGATTTGAAATCTGTGTTAACTTTGGAACCAGCCTTCAAAGACACGTCATGTTGTAAAATCAGCAAGGAAATGCAAAGATAGATGTTTAGCAAAAACAAGGAAATACTGTCAAATACCTTTAAAAATACCAATAGTAAGAGTTTATGCAAAGAATCTATTTCATAAGTATAAAAATAGTACTTTGAGCTCCTGAAAACAGTATTCACTGGTAAGAAAAGCTGCTGCAGTTGTGTAAAAACCAAAGAAAATCAATTAGGGAAATATCATGTTCTTCCACTGTTATCAAATGTCTACACTGACAGCATAAAACCTTTTGTCCTACTTTATTATCTATACCAGGGGTCGGTAACCCAAAATGTTGAAAGAGCCATATTGGACCAAAAACACAAAAAACGAATAAGTCTGGAGCCGTAAAAAATGAAAGGTCTTGTATCAGCCTTAGAATGAAGACAAATGGTGAAAGGAGAAATGTCGAAAAAAAGTCAAAATGTGGAGAAAAAAGTCAAAATTTAGAAAAAAAGGCAAAATGTTCAGATTAATGTTGAAGTACAATCTCGAGAAAAAAGTTCAAATGTTGAGAAAAAAGTGGAAATGTCGAGAAAAAAGTCGAAATGTTGAGAAAAAAGTCGAAATGTCGAGATTAAAAAGGAAAGGAAAAAGGAAGAAAAAAAAGTGGAAAAAGGGAAAGAAAGAAAGAAGAAAAAAGAAAAAAAAACAAGAAAAGAAAGAAAAAAAAGGAAAAAAAGAGAAAAAAGAGAAAATAAAGACAAAGAAAGAGAAAAAAAGGAAGAAAAAAGGGAAAAAAAGGAAAAAAAGAAGAAAATAGCAAAAAAAAACAAGAAAAGAAAGAAAAAAAAGGAAAAAAAGAGAAAAAAAAGAGAAAAGAAAGAGGAAAAAAATGAAGAAAAAAAAGAAGCAAAAAAGAAGAAAAAGGGGAAAAAAAGGAAAAAAAGGTCAAACATTTTTGAAAAAGCTCCAGGAGCCACTAGGGCGGCTCTAGAGCCGCGGGATATTCTATAGGTAGATTTTCTTTTCTCTTTGCCATTAGACGATTATTTAAGTTGTTATCCCTGAAATGTATCTGCATTTTGTTTAAAGAGAAAACAAAAATCTAAGGAGTGCTGTAATAACATGTTCTGAGTCATGTCAGTGGTTTTTTAAGGACACAAGTTCAAGTTTTTAAGTGAACTATTGACATATGTTGTAATCTTTTTGATCAGACATCACTTTTCTGCCCTCTTACGAAAACAATTTGCTTGCAGCTGAGACCTGCAGGGAACTGCTTCAGGAATTGCTTTGGTTCCAGCTCAAGTTCATTTGCTAGCCTGGTGGATCTCTGGACTACGCACTCAGCTCCTCTGTAGTAACCAAGGAGACAACTGTTGCCAGGCAACAACAGGCCTACATGAGTGTGCATACACAGTGAAAACAGCAGCAGCAATTTCAAAGCCTCTGCACTTGCAGTACACTCGGAAAAAGGAAAGTCAATCACTTTATCTTAAAAATAACACATAAATGCATACTATGCACAAGAGAACCTGGTAACACCCACCATGCTGTCGTAACGGTCTCCTCTGCTTCTTCTGTCACTACAGAGAAAGACATTCGTAGTTTTAGAGGGATCTTGAACTGATATTACCTTTGATAAAAGTCTAAAGCAAAGCATATGTGTGTGAGCAGCTTTTGTTACTCTGCTTTGGATGCAAAAAAAAAAAAAGAAGGTCAGAACACTTCTTACCTTGGTCTGTCATCCAAGCTGCTATGATAACTTCCATGTGAGAATCTGTCTCCTCTGCAAAGAACAATAAAGAGGTTGTGAAGTAAACAATGTACCCAAGCTGCTGGACATTCAAGCGTGAGTCTGAACCACTGGTTTGGTTTGCAATTTACAGATGAAAAATAAATTGTTGGGTTTTTATTCTGGGCAGATTCAAAGTCCCACTGAGGAAAAAAACCCACTGAGAGCGTTAAACGCTGGTCATGTGGATTAACCAGCAGTTGCCACACAACGCCAAAACAAACCAAACCATGTGACCAAACAGATGGGCACGAAAGCACCAAAGGTTGCTTGGCCCTGTGTGGGGTAGAAAGGGGCTAGGGCTGGGCGATATATCGAGATTTTAATATATATCGATATATTTTCAAACACGATATGGTACGAGACAATATTGTTTATATCGATTTTAATTTTTTTTTTTTTTAATGATTTTGATATAGCTTATTTTGTGACAAATTGACTTGAATGTTTTATTTGAGATTTGCACAAATGTTTTGTTATTTGCACAACTGTCAACCTCAGTGGAAAAGTCTGCCTGTTACTGTTTACATTGTATTAATTGCACAGTGTATTTTAATTTAATTGTTATGCAGGAAAGGGATATTTGTTTTATTTTATTCAAGAAGCATTTTTATTCTATATATGCAGGCAGTTTATTTTTATTTCATTTGTTTTATACATTTTGATATTGTGCAGACCTCTGTTAATAAAGGAACCTGTGTGACATTTGGTACGAGGCTTTGTATTAAAACTGACAGTTTTTTTAAGGGTTTGCCTCAGAAAAAAATGAAGCTAACAGAGATGCTATGCTATAATGCTTTGGGGGAAACCCCAATTATGGCACAGAAAAAATATCGAGATATATATCGAGTATCGCCATTTAGCTAGAAAATATCGAGATATGACTTTTGGTCCATATCGCCCAGCCCTAAAAGGGGCACTTTTATGCATGCATTATGGGAATGCTCTAAGATCCTCCCCTTATGGGAAAAAGTTATAGATTATATGAGTAAATCATTAAATTGTGAACTTCCCAGATCGCCAAGACTATGTTTCCTTGGAGACAGAACGGTGGTACCTCTGTTGGACAAATATTGTTTTAATAAAATAAATTATTAATAAATTGAATTATTTTGGTAGACAGATGTGTTAATTGGACTTACTTAACTGCCTGTCTTAATTTTAGTTAATTTATTTTTAGATTTTTCAAACTTACTTTTTTTTTATTTTTTATTACTTCTATTAATATATTTTCTTTTCTTTTTTTTTTGCTATTTTTGACCTCCATGATGTCTGTTGTGTTTGATGTTTGTTTTGTGTGTTGCAATAATGAAAAAATAATAAAAACTTTGAATTACAAAAAAAAAAAGGTTGCTTGGCCCCGTCCTCACCCTCCTCTCGGTGGCGGCGGCAGAGGAAGAGGAAGGTTACGTGCTCGGCTGCCCCCTCGACCCCCTCTGCTGAGCGGGGGTGGAGGACCCCGGCGGGGGCTGATGTCGTCGTACTCCCTCCTGGAGGACGGCATGGGTCTGCTGATACGCACGGGCGGCAGACGCTCAAAACCGGTACGCACGCGAATGGGGAACCCCCCCATGGGCCGCCTGCCTCTGTCCTCGAACAGCATGGTGAAGCCGCCGTAGTCGTACGTCTCATCGTAGAAGTTGGGGTCGTAAGGCTGGGCGCGACCTTTGATTGGCGCCTGGAGGTTGAAGAAAAATGAGAACCGCAGAAGATTTAAACAACCGCTGAAATAAACCATGTCATCACCGAGGAATGGGCGATATTTTACCGTTCACGATTTACCGTCAAAAAAATTCCTCATAAATTCCTGTTGATGATGTTTTTGTGTAAAGCTGATTTATGGTTCTGCGTTAAATCCACGCACAACGTAAAGGAAGGAAGGAAGGAGAGAGCAGGAGGAAAGAAAGAAAGAAAGAAAGAAAGAAAGAAAGAAAGAAAGAAAGAAGGAAAGAAAGAAAGAAAGAAAGAAGGAAAGAAAGAAAGAAAAGGAGGAAAGAAGGAAAGAAACAAAGAAAGAAACAAAGAAAGAAACAAAGAAAGAAACAAAGAAAGAAAGAAAAGGAGGAAAGAAGGAAGGAAGGAAAGAAAGAAAGAAAGAAAAGGAGGAAAGAAGGAAGGAAAGAAAGAAAGAAAAGGAGGAAAGAAAGAAGGAGAGAGCAGGAGGAAAGAAAGAAAGAAAGAAAGAAAGAAAGAAAGAAAGAAAGAAAGAAAGAAAGAAAGAAAGAAAGAAAGAAAGAAAGAAAGAAAGAAAGAAAGAAAGAAAGAAAGAAAGAGCAGGAGGAAAGAAAGAAAGAAAGAAAGAGCAGGAGGAAAGAAGGAAAGAAGGAAAGAAAGAAAGAAAGAAAGAAAGAAAGAAAGAAAGAAAGAAAGAAAGAAAGAAAGAAAGAAAGAAAGAAAGAAAGAAAGAAAGAAAGAAAGAAAGAAAGGAGGAAAGAAAGAAAGAAAGAAAGGAGGAAAGAAGGAAAGAAAGAAAGAAAAAGGATAAATTCCTGTTGATGACGTTTTTGTGTAACAAACATGGCGGATCTGAGAGTGAGATAGATTCATAGTTACAAAGGTGGAGTTGAATTGGTATTTTTTTTAATCGTCATTTTTATCGTTATCGGGATAAATTCCAGAAATTATCGTGATACATTTTTTAGTCCATACCGCCCATCCCTATCATCACCAAACAAACATAAATTGTTGATTATTTCTTGACAATAATTGTTCAAATCAATGCCACAATCTCCTAAGAATCCTTGTTACGTGGGATACATCCATCCATGAAGCTTTGAACAGATTTCAGGGCCAGCTCACCTCTGATATCAGCTGCAGGATGACTTTTATACATTCAACGACGCGTTCTGGCTTTCCACCCACCAGCACAACTCTGTCCGTGGAGTGTGGACAGCACTCCTGGAACAACTTGATGGTGGTCTGGGTGTTCTAGTGCACAGAGAGATGCATCGTCAAGTTACCACAATAAACATGTTTTATTGACACCCGTGTTTAGATCATGTAATTTCCAGAGTATTTGGAGGAATAGTGCTTAAACGGATACGAACAATTCTTCAACTCGTCAACTGTTGTTGTAGAGCAGGGGTGTCAAACATGCGGCCCGAGAGAAGTTTCCAACGCAAAAAACCGAAATGTTAATTTACTAAAAAGGAAGGCATAAATAATTGCCATGAATCGCAGCATATCCGATAATATATTTCTTCTACAAATCCATCCTACGTTATTCCACAAAGAGCAGTTTGACATTTTTTTAGTTTTCTAGAATGCATTTGCCGATTTTATTTCTTTGTAGACGGTCGTTTATTTTTATTAACTGACTACTATTATATATTTTCACAGGAAAAATATCACTGCTAAAAAAGATGATAGAAGATATTTATTCGGAGAATTTCAGTTTTGAATATGAGGATAGTGACAAAGTAAAACAGTTAAAAAAGAAGTGCTGACTTTTTCGGCACACTGGCGTAAATATCCACGCCAATTTTTAAAAATAAATACACTTAATTGTACTGGAAAAATCTCTAAATCACAAAGAAACACTCTCGGATGTAATAAGAAAGATTTTGCTTTTAATTAAATTTCCTATAAAAAAGCGAAATATAAAAAAAAACATACTTGTTTCTGTTTATCTTTGTAAAATGATATTAAAAGTATCTTACATGATTTGAAAAAAAATGAGAAATTTCAAGAAAAGATCCTGAAGAAATATATTTTACATAATTAAAGTGTAAACAAAGTGCATATTTCCTTTAAAATTAACTAAACCGATATTGGATTAGATAACAATAGTAAAAAAAAAAAAGAATTAGAAAAAAAACATTTCGCACAGTTATTGTTATTTTGAGCGTGCGGCCCACGAGAAAAAAATTGGTCAAATCCGGCCCGCCAAGCAAAACGAGTTTGACACCCCTGTTGTAGAGGATCAGATTTGGGAGTCTGTCCTACCTCTCTCAGCTCCTTTATTTTGGCTCCTTTCACTCCAATGATGCCACCTGCCAGGCTCTGATGGATCAACAGGCGAAGCTCGCAGTCAAAGTCAATCCCGCTGTAGTGCTGGTACTACAGAAACAACGCAAGATCGTAACGTCACTACTCCAAATCTGCAGAGTGGATGTTTCGATTGAACTGTTTTCCTTTGTATGACCACAACTCTTAGTTCTCTCCGTAACTCACCTTATGCTGTGAGACTTCTCTTTAAAACAATAACAAAAAAAGATCTCGACTTCGAACAAAATGGACAAAAAATGTTTAGTCTTTGACAAATCATTATGACTGCCGCTACCGCTGTTGAGAAAATAGTCAACAGATCATCATTCAGAGGCAAAGCTCTTACACGTATAAGGCAGTAATGATGAGTTAGTGTTTTAGCACATAAATGTGGCCAAAAACAGCTGGAAACTAGATTTTGATGACTTTCCATTGACCGGCTACGTCACGCCCAGCGCTGCCAGAGACGTTCAAACGCGCAGAAAGCGTTCCCATAACACTTCTGCGATTCACTGGATTATCGTATGAAAAACCACCCTGTGAAAGCGTAAAAAGGTTAATGTGATATTTGGCAGTTCTTGTTTTGTTTTTTTTGAAAATATTTAGATTTTGTGCAGATCTAGGGGTAAACTGCACAAGAAGTAAATATGAGTGGAGTCCAGCGGCTCAATGTACGCCTAAAGCTTAAATAACAGGTAAAATTTGACCAAAATATCATATGTGGTTAATCAGTCAGTTGTGCAAAGCTGAACACCTGAACTGACTAATAGATTTCTATTGTCTGCAGCTGCAGGGACGAAGGAAAAAAAAACAACAGTTGAACTTTGTTGTCTGGCCAGATTCAGATAGGAGTAGTTATTTTTAGTCTTATCAGGTCGTAAAAGATCAGGAATTAAGTTTCAGTTGGATTTTATAGGTGCCCACAAAGCCTTTCTAGTTAATAAACATTTGATGTTCACTTTCTTTATGATTTTCCAAAAACACCACACAAAGGTTACCCTTGTATTGGGACATATTTTCACCAGCATCATAAAAATAAATGCTGGGAATTAGTGATGCACCGATTGTTCGGTAACCGAAATTGTTCGGCCGAAAATGGCAAAAAAAAACACTTTCGGTGTTCGGTGGAATAAGTGGGAAAAAAACCGAACAAATAACGCCGTTGTAAAATAAGGAAATAGACTGGCCGCTCCGTCCCGTAACGTTGCGCACCACATAAATCGTTGGCCAACCAAAAACTAACCCCATAAGAATTTTACCTAACATTCACCAGGAGGTGGAACCAAAACAACATAATGCTGGGAAATTTAAAAAATTTCATTTTTTTATGTTCAATAAATGTTTTCTACCTTGTAATTTTGTAAACGATTTTTTTCTTTGAAAAGCATGCCTAAATCAAATTTATTTGATTTATGCAATGGTGAAAAATTGGCAAAATAAATGAAAAACTGCTGAAGAACCATGTTCGGTATTGTTCGTTATTCGGCCAAGTGTTTATTATTATTTTCAGGTTTCGGTTTCGGCCACAAATTTTAATTTCGGTGCATCACTACTGGGAATGAATTCATCATGTTTAAAAGCACAATGCAAACAAGATGAAGTATAACTCAAAATATAAAGGAATATGCATTGGTGAACATAAACATTTTGTACCAACAGGTAACAATTGTTAATATACAAAGGTCACAAATGCTGGACTGCTTTCAGCTTACATTAAAAATAAAGCATCTTACCTCCTCCAGAGTTGGTATTATTTTCAGCAAAATCTCTCCAATCGTGTCGATGTTGGCATTCACACTGAGGATGCTGTTAGGAACCATTTGGGCCAAAAGGAAGTGAAGCATTAGATGAAGGACATTCGGAAAGATTCAAATAAAAAAAAAGTGAATTTTAAGGCTGCTGCATACTATGAAAAGACTTACTTCCCCCCAACACTGATTAAATAATAAGACATGCATTGAATCTATTATTTTCAAGTGGGAGCCTTGAGGTGAAAACACAATTTCAGAATCTCCCAGATCAGTGTGAGTGTGGCCACACAGGTTGGAGAGAGCTACAAGCGCAGAGATCTTCTATAAGCATCCCACCAGCAGCAAGTTGGGGAAAAGGAAAGTAATCTAAAAACAATAGTTTGCCATGACAACGGCGCCTCCAGCACACCTTCTCGTCGTGACTACGGGGTTGGATAGGAGGGTGGGGTTGGGAGGAGAGGGCGAGGGCTCGGAGGTGAGAGGAAACGGGGTGGGCGGTAGAAAACAGTAACAGAGCAGAGGGGTTGAGGCGGGGGAAAGGGAAATGTGAGTGGTTACGAAACTGCTTCGTGTCACAGAACAGGAGCAGGTTGGGAGAGTTATGAAGGGTTTGGTTGGCAGATCTGATCTGATGTAGCCGGAGGGAAATTCAACAGAGGGGGATGCAGCACAATGAAATCAGGAGACGACATTAATGAAGTGACAGAGTGGGGCAACGCTCTCTCAGAGATCATGGACAGTGATGCTGAAAACAGTGAGGGGGGTGGGGGAGAGGTGTGAAGGAGGGAGAGGGGTTGGAGGTAAGAGGGGGACCAGGTGGGCCACAGAGGACAGAGCAAGAAAAAGATGTCTGCTTTCCACAATTTCCATGGTTAAAACCAAAAAAAAAAAAAAAACTTTTTTCAACCTGTATTTCCAAATCTACACCACCAATTTAGTCAAGGGGCAACTTTATAAAAAAGTCTCCGTTAAGACTTTTGCTCACATGTCTGGGTAAAGTTTGACAACCTATTTTTTTTGTTAGAACAAATCTATAGAAGGAATTTTAGGGGTGTTGTCATCTTGAATTATTTAGCTGGTGACCACTAGAGGCGCTAGAACAGGGGTCGGCAACCCGCGGCTCTAGAGCCGCATGCGGCTCTTTAGCGCCGCCCTAGTGGCTCCCTGGAGCTTTTTCAAAAATGTTTGACCTTTTTTTTCCTTTTTTTCTTTTTTTCCTTCATTTTTTTCCCTTTTTCCTTTCTTTTTTAATCTCAACATTTCAACTTTTTTCTCAACATTTTGACTTTTTTTCCTCGACGTTTCGACTTTTTTCCTCAACATTTCGACTTTTTTCAGGAAATTTTGAATTTTTTCTTGACATTTTGACTTTTTTCTCAAGATTGACATTTCGACTTTATTTCTCGACATTTTGACCTTTTTTCTCGACATTTCGACTTTTTTCTCGACATTTCGACTTTTATCTCATCATTTCGACTTTTTTCTCGACATTTCGAATTTTTTCTCGAGATTGTACTTCAACATTAATCTCGAAATTTTGACTTTTTTCTCGACATTTTGACTTTTTTCTCGAAATTTTTGACTTGTGCATAATTAAAAATAAAAATCTTCCCCCAGTTATAACTAATATAGATACATGCAGCATGTGTTTCCTTCATTCTAAGTTATACAAGACTTTTCATTTTTTGCGGCTCCAGACATATTTGTTTTTTGTGTTTTTGGTCCAATATGGCTCTTTCAACATTTTGGGTTGCCGACCCCTGCGCTAGAATATTCAAGTTCTCAATTCAGGCATATGGTCAGTTTTGGTCAACCTGTACAATTTATATGCATAATTGTCAAGATTAAAACATTGTATATCTAAGGAAATAGATAAAACAATAGTAAAAAAGCGACATTTCGACTTTTATATCTCGATATTTCGACTTTTTTCTCAACATTTCGACTTTTTTCTCGTCATTTCGACTTTTTTCTCAACATTTCAACTTTTTTCTCAACATTTCGACTTTTTTCTGGACATTTCGACTTTTTTCTCAAAATTTTGACTATTTCCTCGACATTTCGACTTTTTTCTTGAAATTTTGACTTTTTTCTCAACATTTCGACTTTTTCTCGACATTTCAACTTTTTTCTCAACATTTTGACTTTTTTCTCGACATTTCCAGTTTTTTCTCGGGATTGTACTTCAACATTAATCTCGACATTTCGACTTTTTTCTCGACATTTCGACTTTTTTCTCAAGATTTTGACTTTTTTCTCGAAATTTTGCCTTTCGCCATTTGCCTTCATTCTCAGGCTTATGCAAGACTTCATTTTTTGCGGCTCCAGACATATTTGTTTTTTGTGTTTTTGGTCCAATATGGCTCTTTCAACATTTTGGGTTGCCGACCACTGTCCTAGGGGTTCCTTCTAACAAAAAAATAAGGTTTTCAAACTTTACCCAGAAGCGTGAGCAGAGTTATCAATCTTAGGGTTTGCCCCCTGACTAATTACATGGTAATGGGTTTTCACTGAATCTTAGCATGGATAATTAACCGTACTGACAAAGTCCAACCTATACGTTGAAAATGGACAGAAAAAAAAAATCAAAAGGAACAATAGACGTCTCTTTATAAGTGAAGGAGGGGGTGTCTGGGGGAAAAAGGGGGTGTACTTTCATGTATATAAACGCTTTAAAATGAAACAGAAGGCAGGTTATCAAAGACATGTGTTTCACTGATCTAATCAGGCAGTGAGGCAATAACTGGTGGGACATACCGCTCTGGGCCACTGCTGTCTGGGACTGATACACTGGCATTGTACTGCATGTGCCGAGGTGGTGGTGGAGGTGGTGGTGGTGGTGGTGGAGGTGGTGGAGGAGGTTGGCATTGGGCGGGGGCATTCAATCACATCATGTCAAGTTAGGTGCCCGAATAAGGAGGGGCACAGTTTATGGGCGGGGCCAACCGGGAGTGTCGGGTGGGCGGGCGGGCGGGCGAGCGGGGCGTTCAGGGGCGGGCGGAGGTTGGGCCAACGTCAAGGTGGGCAACGCAGGAGGGGCATGTCGATCCGGTACATGGGCAATGGAGGAAGGTGGCCAAAAGTAAAAACAAAAAAGTAAAGGAGAAGGGAAGAGGGGGAGAAGGAATACAGTTTTAATTGAATACACGCTACACTTAGTCCCAAGAGTGAAATCAGAGAAAATGTGCTGAGTGAAGAAGAACAGGAAGTGTGACCTGGACAAAGATACGTTTGATAAGCAGTAGGGTGGGCAAAAATATCGATATGGCAATATATCGCGATACTTTTACCAGCCGATTCAATATCGATATTCAAAATTTGAATATCGATTTTCTTTTTATATATATATTTTTTTTTTTAAATATTTTTTATCCCCGGTTTTTTTCCCATTATATCATCCAGTGCTCCTACCTAAGTGACAGTCCTGGGCATTGCCACTCTCTACCAACCCTGGGAGGGCCCTGCACTGAGCTCAGGTTTTATTTCACGTTTTATTTCATTTTATAATTTATTTTTTATATAACACAATTGCCTGTCCTTAAAAAATAAAAAATAAAAGACAGATGTTTATTTATTTATGGATTTATATCTATACTGACTGATCACTGTGCCTGTCCTTGGTTTTAGTTCCATCTTTCTTGTGTTTATTATCATTTGCCACATAATTAAAAGCAACCTCATACTAAATTTAATGTTAATTTCATATGATGTAAATAATATGAAAAACATATACAAATAAGTTGTAACTTTAGCTTGTATAGTTATAATAAAACATTGTTTTGACTCAGTTTGTCCCATGGATTGTCACTATAATCTGATGAACGTGCAACTCGGATTTTAAGATCCATCACTATCATCTGATGTTCATATATACAACTTGGATTTTAAGATGTGTAATGCATTTTTAAATTTTTCGGTGAACTATGTAGAATATAATAATCGGGATATCGCATAATCGGGATATCGCAATGTGTATCGTATCGTGGCTCAAGTATCGTGACGCGTATCGTATCGTGAGGTCCTTCCCAATACCCACCCCTAATAAGCAGTCTAGTGCTCTACACATCTTTTACAACCCTGAAAAAAGGGGGGAATAAAAAAAAACCGTTCCAGTCGTGCACCTGTTACCACTTCACAGTCAAAAGCAGCTTCACCTTCGTGAAGGGGAACTTGAATTGGGTCCAAAGTCACAACAGGACAAGAAAAAAAAAAAATTAGATTTGCTGTCCAACAAGGCCTTCCTGGTCTCTTCAACTTTGTCTTGTTGGAGTAACAGTGCATGGTTCACATCAAATAATCAAAACCAACAGGCAGGAACTTTAGGCCTGTTTCAGCGGGACTCCAAGTGAACAAGGCTGGGACGTAATGGGGATTTAGGTCCAATTTTGATTGATCTCAATCATGTCTACAGTAAATAACAAAAGAAAACATGTGTCCAGCAAAACCTATGCAGGATGTACAAACAAGGAGTCATTACACAGATTTTGATCTGTTTACTCACGTCTGTGCGAAGGGCTTTTATGTTCTTTCCACCTTTTCCTATAACTGCACCGGCATTCTGTGAAGAAAAGAAAATGGTTCAATAGGAAAAATTAAATAAATAAAATGACACTGTCCACCCGGGTCCGCTCTTTACTTTGCTCTGAAGCAACACACGGAGCTCCACCATCTCATCTGTGTTGCGTGAACGTTTAAAGGCATGCTCCTCGTCCATGTCCTCAGCAGGGCGTTTACCTACAAGGAAATAAAGTGGGTTAAATCTGAGCCAGACAGTGTAACCTAAACAATATAGGGAGAAAAGTATTAACACCTTTTTCTAAAAGGAAACTATCGACTAAATTCTACATTCTCAAATAATTGTTATACATCGAACTAGGGATGGGCGGTATGGACTGAAACATTTATCACGATAATGATAAAAAAAATACCAATACAAAAATGTCATCAACAGGAATTTATCTTTCTTTCTTTCTAGGCTCATTTCTTTCTAGGCTCATTTCCTTTCTTTCTTTCTTTCTTTCTTTCTTTCTTTCTTTCTTTCTTTCTTTCTTTCTTTCTTTCTTTCTTTCTTTCTTTCTTTCTTTCTTTCTTTCTTTCTTTCTTTCTTTCTTTCTTTCTTTCTTTCTTTCTTTCTTTCTTTCTTTCTTTCCAGGCTCATTTCTTTCTTTTTTTCTTTCTTTTTAGGCTCATTTCTTTCTTTCTTTCGTTCTCTTTCTTTCTTTTCAGGCTCATTTCTTTCTTTCTTTCTTTTTAGGCTCATTTCTTTCTTTCTTTCTTTCTTTTTAGGCTCATTTCTTTCTTTCTTTCTTTTTAGGCTCATTTCTTTCTTTCCTTCTTTCTTTTCAGGCTCATTTCTTTCTTTCCTTCTTTCTTTTCAGGCTCATTTCTTTCTTTCCTTCTTTCTTTTCAGGCTCATTTCTTTCTTTCCTTCTTTCTTTTCAGGCTCATTCTTCTTTCTTTCCTTCTTTCTTTCTTTTCAGGCTCATATATTCCTTCCTTCCTTCCTTCCTTCCTTCCTTCCTTCCTTCCTTCCTTCCTTCCTTCCTTCCTTCCTTCCTTCCTTCCTTCCTTCCTTCCTTCCTTCCTTCCTTCCTTCCTTCCTTCTTCCTTCCTTCCTTCCTTCCTTCCTTCCTTCCTTCTTCCTTCCTTCCTTCCTTCTTCCTTCCTTCCTTCCTTCCTTCCTTCCTTCCTTCCTTCCTTCCTTCCTTCCTTCCTTCCTTCCTTCCTTCCTTCCTTCCTTCCTTCCTTCCTTCCTTCCTTCCTTCCTTCCTTCCTTCCTTCCTTCCTTCCTTCCTTCCTTCCTTCCTTCCTTCCTTCCTTCCTTCCTTCCTTCCTTCCTTCCTTCCTTCCTTCCTTCCTTCCTTCCTTCCTTCCTTCCTTCCTTCCTTCCTTCCTTCCTTCCTTCCTTCCTTCCTTCCTTCCTTCAACGGAATTTATCGTTTTTACCTCGAGATGACAAATTCTTACCGTGGGGAATTGTTTTGACGGTTTATCGTGAACGGTAAAATATCACCCATTCCTACATCGAACCAAAAATAACAATAGGACTGTGCCGGGGTGATATTGCTAAAAAAAAAAAAAAAAAAAGGCCCAAGGGGAAAAAAATAATAAACAGACTTAATAGAAGTGACAAAAATACAAATACATTGCAAGCTGCTGGGCCTACAGCATGTTTCACCCAAAGAATGAGTTTCATTCAGCAGCCAAGTGCAACGTGGACCAGGTCCAGCACCGACATGTACCCTTCCTGGATTAAAACACGGGCAGATCTCCTCTGGGCCCACCGAACAGCAGTATACTGGACAGGAGAATCCCTCAACCATCTGACACGTCCACATGCTAGGTAATACCAGCCAGAACTGCTCAGTATTAGGCCTGTGTTGAAAAAATCGATTTCCCAATTCTAAATCAATTTTCATATTAATTCCTAAAAATCGATTCATATGTCTAAGGATCGATTTTTTTTTATTTTTTTTGGGGGGGAGGGGGGGATTTTTTGTTTATCCCCAAAAAAGGAATGTTTTGTTGGACACGGGAATAACTGGTGCCATGTTTTTGCCTTTAAATATGTTTAAAGGTATGAAAACATTAAAGTGTTAGGTTGTAATTGCATAAATTGTCTATATTTCATTACTTTATATACTGTATACATTTTACACGGGTTACATTTGCAAAAAAAATGCTAAAAACCAAATTCTCAAAAATTAAAGACCAAAATAGACCAAAAAAGGAACAAATAAAAACGGAATGTGGGAAAAAATAAAACCGATTTCATCCGTCTCTGTTTCCTCCCTGGATCTGTTTGATAATTCTGACCCACATGATGTTTCTGAAAGCAGTTCTATCAGCATTCTGGGAGCTGATTGGTCCTTACAGCATCATTAACTGCAATACTTGCTGTTGAATATCAATATAATACTAGTAGTAATATTTTGCATAACTACAGTCATATAATTCATGCAACAGCTCAAAAAACAGTTTTAATAACACTAACCCAAATCAATATCGGAATTGAATCGAATCAAATCTTGATAATCGATTCTGAATCTTAAGAATCGGAATCGAATCGATTCTTGACATTTGAATCGATCCCCAGCCCTGCTCAGTATTATATATTTTTTTACTTCTTGAACAAAGTAATTAGCCAGTTTTTAACCATCTACAACGTGCATTGAAAGCAGGTTATAAGGGAAGACGTGCTGAGTTGATTCAAGCTTATGAAGGGCTTGCATTGCAGCTAATGCCAAAATGAAGGTGTGCGTGGTCGTACCATTCGTGTCAGTGTTGCTGAATGTAATGTCTTCGTCCTGCTGGTCGACTTTCATCTCCATCTCCATGAAACTGCAGCAGAAAGCAAAGTCGTTCCTCCCGCTGGCTCACCTAAAAGCTACAAAGCAATAACATAATCCGGTCAAACCACAATTCAGCCACAAACACTTCGTATACATATCAAATAGATCTTCACATTTTTTCCTCAAGTAGTCAATTTCATTAAAACCATTTCCTCAAATTCAACTGAACTTGCGAGCTGTATTGCTTTTCATTTAGTACCCGTCCAGTGCAAGTTATATAAACTTACTATAGTGACACAACATGAAAGATTGCAATAATCCAACCTACTGCAAATGAATGCATGAATACATTTTTCCATGTCTTGTTTAGACAGAAACCCCTTAATTCTAGCAAAGCAAAGTCGTTCCTCCCGCTGGCTCACCTTAAAGCTACAAAGCAATACCATAATTCAGCAACGGACAGTTTGTGTACATATCAAATAAATGTTCACATCTTTTTCCTCAAGTAGTCAATTTTATTAAAACCATTTCCTCAAATTCAACTGAACTGCAATGAAATGAAAAGCTGTATTGCTTTTCATTTAGTTCCCGTCCGGTTCAAGTTATATAAACTTACTGTAGTGACACAACATGAAAGAAGTGCAGCCTTAAGGACAAATTTGACAATAATACCAAATTAAGAGGACTGTTGCAGGCATTACTTTGAATTATGTTCAGAAACATCACTTTAGTTTTATTTAAGTGCAGTAAATATTGACAGCATGAACATATGCAGGACTACGACGGAGTATTAGGGCCAAACTAAGACAAAAAAAATTGGAAATTACGAGAATAAAGTCATAATATAATGAGAATAAAGTCGTAAAATTACGAGAATAAAGTCGTAATGTTGCAAGAATAAAGTCGTAATAGAATAAAGTCGTAATATTATGAGAATAAAGTCGTAAAATTACGAGAATAAAGTCGTAATATTACGAGAATAAAGTCGTAATATTACGAGAATAAAGTCGTAATATTACGAGAATAAAGTCGTAATATTACGAGAATAAAGTCTTAAATTACGAGAATAAAGTCGTAATATTACGAGAATAAAGTCGTAAAATTACGAGAATAAAGTCGTAATATTATGAGAATATAATTTATGAGAACTCTAACAGGAAGAGCGCTTCTCCCTGTGTTAAAATGAGGAATATTGAGCATCTTGTGAAGTTATATTTATATATTTATAATATTACGACTTTATTCCTGTAATATTATGACTTTATTCTCGTAATTTTACGACTTTATTCTCGTAATATTATGACTTTATTCTCGTAATTTTACGACTTTATTCTCGTAATATTACGACTTTATTCTCGTAATTTTACGACTTTATTCTCATAATATTATGACTTTATTCTCGTAATATTATGACTTTATTCTCGTAATTTTACGACTTTATTCTCATTACATTATGACTTTATTCTCGTAATTTCCTTTTTTTGTTTTTTTGTTTGTCCCTAATACTCCGTCGTACAGGACATCATGAGCACACGTTTATTTCCTGCTGCAGAAAAGACTCATAACAATCATTAGGAAGGACTTTCACTACATCCTCAGAGGACTTGCGTGTGTTTAGTGTGGATATGCATTCCTCCTTTGTCATGCAGAATTTATGAAGGTTTGTAAAGCCATTCCCCTGCCACTCATTCATTTGATTAAAAGTGCTCTAATGTGTGGAGATATTGAGACAGCACTTCCTGTGTTAGTTATTGAGGATTATGGGTTATTGGACAAGAAATGTAATAACAAGTTTATAAGTGCTGTCTTTAAGTCGGGATCAATGACCATCACAGAGGGTTATATCCTGACACTTCACAGCCTTTAAGTTTGTCCACACTATAAAAAACCCACTCAAATTATATTAAATGGCCCATTCCCCCAAAAGTCAAGGAAACTAATTTTAAATTGATCCATGAAATGTATCCAAATGCTGATTTTTTTAGACAAAGATTTAAATTTAAAGTAAACCCCTGTGCTTTTTGTAATGAATCTGAAGAATCACTTGATCATGTTTCTATTGTCTCCTGTCTCACAAACGATTTGGCGTGAAATTAGAAATGAGCTATCTTTAAAAATGAACGACATCCCAAAATTAGAAATCTCAAATATTATTTTTTAGATAGATACAATTGACAAATCAGTGTATCTCTTGGTTAATGTCATTCTTCTACTGGCTAAATATCATATACACTGAATGTACCGTAGCCCTCTTTGCAATGTTTTTTAAATGTTTTTTTGTCTATAAAAACATTTTATTTATGTTTACCTTACTGTTTGTGTGTATGTCTCTTGTCCATGATGATACCTCCCAAAATATGTTGTTTTCTTATATTGTATTTCCTCCACAGGCAGTTTGTATAAATGTGTGTCATGAACAACCCTCTCACCCCCTACATGACACCGTGGGAGCATCAGCAGCTCCTTCAGCCAAAGACTGCTCCACCCGCTAGAGAAGGAACGCTACCGCAGCTATATATATATATATATATATATAAATATTATACACACATACATACACACACACATATATATATTTTATGGTCAGCATTTTTGTAAATTGCTTTCCCTTCAAGTAATGGCTCACGTCACTCCACAAGTACAGTTTGAAAGGGCAATAACCTTCTCCCTCTAAATACATCACTGGTATTTTGTGTCTTTGCACATGTTATTAGTTTTTCGGGTTTAGTATTTCTTTTGTGCATTTGTGCTCATTTTTTATATTGCTTTTCTTAATTACTTAGCTATTTATTCGTTATTTTTTTATTTATGGGATATACTTTTTTATACCTTTTCATACTTTCGTGTATATTTTGTAAAAATTGTTGAGCGTGTGTATGTTTGCTGCTGCACAAGTGAATTTCCCCTCTGGGGGATCAATAAAGTTTAGTTTATTCTATTCTTGTGTGTGTGTGTGTGTGTGTGTGTGTGTGTGTGTGTGTGTGTGTGTGTGTGTATATATATATATATATATATATATATATATACACACACACACGTATATTTACACAGTACTGGAGTTGAGGGGGGATGAGGAGGGATGGCATCCCCCCTGAAATAAAAACGGTCAAAATCATCCCCCCTTTCCATCCCTTATGTCATTTCATCAATGAATGTGGTTTTACTGCTATTTCAACATTTACAGTCATCATCAGAAAAATGTGACAATTTTCACCTTTTTTGGGTAAATTTTCACTTGAAATAAGTAGAAAAATCTGCCAGTGGGACAAGATTTGTCTTCTGATTACAAGAAAAAAAAAAACTATTCTATATTTGTGTATCTACATTTTGTCCTACAGTGATGTACCATTTTCCTGTGCATATATTTCAATAAAAAAATAAATAAATAAACAATAAATTGTATTTTTTGTCAAATTCAAGTGAGTCCATATGTGTGGCATATATTTCAATAAAAAAGAAAAATAAAAAAGAAATAACTAGTATTTTTTGTCAAATTCAAGTGAGTCCATATGTGTGGCATATATTTCAATAAAAAAGAAAAATAAAAAAGAAATAACTAGTATTTTTTGTAAAATTCAAGTGAGTCCAAATGTGTGACAGGTAGGTCATATATATGTTTTTTTTTTATCCATTTAAACCTTTTTTGAATTGAAAAAAAATCTGTTTTTCAGAAAATATAGTTGTCACGTCATTGACCCATATATTTATATACACACCCCCTGCTGCTCAACACGCCTCAAAAGGCCCTGATCAACTTCAGGTCAGTCAGTCGCCGCCCACGTGGCCGGGGAGGTAACAGCACCATTTTAAGTCCAGTGGGCTCATGTTTGGACCAGAACAAACGAGCTCATGAGTACAGGCAGCTCACACTGCTTTACCTTTAAATATCGGTCAAAATAAACTCACGACTGTGCATTAGGTGAATTAATTAAACACACGCAGAAGCAGGTAAGGCTGGCGTGGCTGCACCAGCTGTGTTGACATGACTTTCCCCGAGCTAAAGCCTGATTTATGGTTCTGCGTTAAATCGACGCAGAACCTACGCCGTAGGCTCTGCGTCGATTTAACGCGGAACCATAAATCAGCCTTCAGCCGTTGCTAGGCTAGGTTGCTAGGGTCCACGTTGCTCTCGCCACACTCACCGACGACGGGTTTACAGGAGCGACGTCCAGATTTATTTGATTTGTTGCTGCTGTTTTTTTTAAATCAGCGACATTTACAGAAATAGACAATCTGACAATAAAAAACACAGCTAAGAAAAAAAAGAAAAAGTATGAGCGGTCACAGATGGGAACACACCTGCAGCAGAACCGCGCTCACTGCGGCTCCTCGACGGTCGCCTCGCCCCCGGAACGGCACCGCCGAGGAGACGCTCGATTCGCGCAAACTTGACAGGCGACGGCCAGTTTGCACGGGCGGGTGGAGCGAAAGCACACACTAAATTAACCAAAAAAGGAAGGAAAATACTTTATCCCTTTTCGGTTTATTAAGTCGTTTCTATTCTTGAGGGAAGACTCGCAAGCGGCTGCTCTTGTCAGGCTTCGTGAAACCCCGCCCCTCCGGGAGGCGCCGCGCCGTTCAGCAATCACTACGGAGGCAAAGTGGGCTTTTTCGCTCAGAATTTTGACTGTAAGGTCATTTATTTATTTATCTTAATAACTAATATAATTTAACCTCACTCTCCTTTACACTTCAAAATATAAGGTGATTCTCCAGCATGTTTTTCCACTTGCACTCTGTATCATCATTCTACTTTGTTAGCTTGTTGTGTTCCTCTTTTTTTTGTAAGATGTTGTAAATAACAGCTCTGCTAAAAAAAAAATATATATTATGTTATTATTTATCAGCATAGCATATTAAACTTGAAAAAAAAACCATACTTGTGGGGGATCAGTCAGTGCACAATAACTGTGCAATAACCAGGACAGTGCAATAACTTTTTCTATTTCTATTCATTTTCTATTCTATTTATTTTCTATTTTATTTCTATTTGTATCCTTATTTTTATTTTTTTTTTAATCTTTTTATCTTTATATGGGTGTTTGGCTTTTGGGGTGTTTGATTTGTAAATGACAGTGCTGTGTGTGTGAGATGGAGATGTCAATTTCCCTGAGGGAACCTCCCAAAGGGATTAATAAAGTCATCTGAATCTGAAACTGAAACTGAATAAAAGACTTGTAAGGAAAGGTTTTTTTCAAATTCGAAATATTTCATTAATCCCTGAAGGGAATGTTTTATTTCAAATATTTAGCAGTGGAAAGATACTTCAGTAGTCAACATTTGAAGTGGACCAAAACATTTCATCTTATTACAAAAAGTACGTATTACAGCCATAGATACATCAACTGATCTTCACCGTTCCCCAAAACTTAGAGTTGGTGAAAGAAGAGGCGATGCAACACAGTTCCAACTTCTTTATATTCGTTTTTTCTGTCACTTGTATCAAATTCAAAATGGACTGATATTAAAAGAAAAGAAAATTATCAAAATTTTCAGTTTCAGTAACTGGCCTAAAAGTCTGAAATCCCTTGTTATGTGTAGCACCTGCATGTTCAAAGTCCCAGATGAATAAAACATGTACAGGTTTTTATGTGACAACGAGGATGTTGAAGATGTGTATGTGGAGCACATTTCTACATCTAGGATGGTTGTGATGGAATGCTTTTCTGAATTTACATGCCACTTTTAATAAATTAAGTTGGTTATGAAACAGAAAAAGACTGTTCGTGTGATTAACCTACAATTAGTTAAATGCAGTCCTTTCATATCAGGGAAACCATGATTGCAAGCAAGGTTGAAGACAACTCTGCCATCAGCTGCAGTCAGAGGTGAAAGCTCAGAGGGGGATTTTTTGCAGGACTGACACCAAAGAGATGAGGAAGGTTTCCCAGCAGGGGCGAAAATCCCGGGGGGGACAGGGGGGCAAGTCGCCCCCATTAGTAAAGCTGTCCCCCCCTAGAATAATTTGAGACAGAATTAATAATTTTGCAACAATGCAGTAGTATTTAGTAGTGATACACCAAAATGAAAATTTGTGGCCGAAACCGAAATCGAAAATAATAATAAACAGTAAAATCTCATTACACTTAAAACAAGAGTCATCACCAGAAAAATAACTTGTTATTTGACAATTTTCACCTGTTTCAAGTAAATTTGCACTTGAAATAAGTAGAAAAATCTGCCAGTGGGACAAGATTTATCTTATAAGCAAAACAATCTTGTTCCACTGGCAGATTTTTCTACTTATTTTAAGTGAAAATCTACTTGAAACAGGTGAAAATTGTTGTTTTTTTCCAGTGATGAGTCTTGTTTTAAGTGTAATGAGATTTTTTTGAACTAAAAATGAGACATTTTAACTAGAAATAAGACAAATATTCTTGTTAAGATTTTGGGTTTTTGCAGTGTATTATGTCAGATGTGCTGTATTATTGCCACCTTCCACCTAATACCATTGTTTTGTATTACTCTAAGAAAGGTCTTCTGCCTGTTTGCGAGATAGAGTTGAAAATGTCAAAATGCTGTATTAAAGGAAGGCTAAAACTTTTATTCCTTGTCCCCCCCTGGATTTATTCTCTAAAGTTTATTGTCCCCCCCAACTATGAAACAGGATTTTCGCCCCTGTTTCCCAGTATTGAAGAAGAGCAAATATATAATTCTTCCATGGGTGGACGTATCTCTTCCTAGTATATTTCACATTCCCATGCACGATCTGGGGGGAAACACCTCAGATTCTTCCACCTGATTCCAGTTCATTAAAAAAGTTAGAACAGTGGCTGTAAAATGTTTAAATCATTATTATATCATTTTTATTTATGAAAAAAACACTAACTAATTCACAGAGAGCTATATTAACATCAATGGAATATAAGGTGAGTTTCCCCCCACTTTGGTCTTGGTCTGTAAAAGTAGTAAGACTGTGAGTTTTTTCATTGCGACCTAACTACATTTACTGCAAATCGAGACCCTGCGTCACACCCAATTCATCAAACTTCCTTTTCTAACAGTCTTTTGTCATGCAGGCTGCCTCTATTGCAAAATAAAGAGCTCTCTCTTCCCCCTGCTATACTCTGAGGTTACCATGGAGACAGATATAATTCACTTCTTGATGTTTCTCATAAAAAAAAAAAGCCTGCGTACATATTTTCATCTGCAACCATAGCGACACTCGACATTGTCCGCGCTATTTGTAAAGTCAAGTCACCATAACGACGCTAAGTATCCAGACTGTGTCAGAGATCATGTGTCCTGGCTGCTTCTCCATCACGACCAACATTTAGAAATCCACTGGTAAACATTTTTCTTTTTTTTTATTTGGGGGAGGGGGGTTCTCCTCATTCTTGAAACATATACTCTCCTTTATACTCAGATTTAATACTCAGAAGAATTATAAACATATGAAACGTGACATGTACTTAAACCCAGTACTCGAGTTGTAAAAAAAAAGTCAGGGGGGATTGTGGATTTTATCATATGGGGACAGATAATTTGTGCTGATTACAATAAATATAATATATTACAAATAATAGCAGTGACCAAAACACCTGCAGAAATACTGCAGGAATGACATAGCAGCAGTTAAATGCAGCCTTCTGTAAGCTTTAAATATCCACTGGGCTTACATCAAATACATCAAAACACAACAATAAAAAACAGTTTTCTGAACTTATCAATATGACTCTGTCCTTCACAGGATAAGGAAAATGGATCACTGCAAAAACTCAAAATCTTAACAAGAATATTTGTCTTATTTCTAGTTAAAATGTCTCATTTTAGTAAAAAAAAATCTCATTACACTTAAAACAAGACTCATCACTGGAAAAAACAACAATTTTCACCTGTTTCAAGTAGATTTTCACTTGAAAGTGGAACAAGATTTTTTTGACAAGATAAATCTTGTCCCACTGGCAGATTTTCCTACTTATTTCAAGTGAAAATTTACTTAAAACAGGTGAAAATTGTCAAATAAGTTATTTTTCTGGTGTTATTTTTCTGGTGATGACTCTAAATGTTGAAATAGCAGTAAAACCACATTCATTGATGAAATGACATAAAGGATGGAAAGGGGGGATGGCAGTTTTACAGGGGGGATGATTTTGACCGTTTTTATTTCAGGGGGGGACGCCATCCCCCCTCAACTCCAGTACTGCTTAAACCACCTTGTTTACTTAAATCAGAAATAAATTAAAAAAAGAGATTACACACTTTGATATGAAGGATTTTTGTCCACAATGCACAGAGACCATGGCACATTTCAGGCTCCACTAGCAGCTCAGGAGTAATCCTGACATGCCTGGAAGTTGAGCCCTAACATGCTTCAGCCAATTTTCTCCTATGATAATTAAATTTAAAAAATAAAATAAGAACATAAGTGATGTTTTTTGAGACTCATATAAAGCCTCCATCTGGAAGGAAGCAATTGTAAGAAACACAGTTAGTGCTCTTATATCATGCGCTGCTCATTGTTTGGAGTGAGAGCTATTTGAAGTTTGCAGACATAATATAGGTAATTATTTTTCATAGATGCACCCCGTCTTGTGCGTCACCCGTACGTCACACACAGGCCTAATAGGCAACCGTACAACAGCGTTGTTGTGGGAAAAAACTCAGCTTTCACCCAGTGCATGGCATCAGAATAACCACAACACAAGAGTTTTTACATCGTTTTCATCCCCAGCTCGCCTCGTATATATAGGGTCAAACCTTCAAATCAAATTGCAACAGTTCTTCTCTCAGTTATATTTATTTTTGTGGGTGGGGGGGTGGGGTGTTTTTTTTTTTTTTATTTTAAACGCAAATTCTCAAATAAATTCCCTTGGAAGCATCTTGTCAGACCTAAAAAATCATCATCGCAACCATCTTTCCCATCATACAGTCCCAGTGAGAGCTGCACGGTGATAATCGATAGACGGATGCAGGTTCCTCCTCACACACACACGCAGCATCCACACGCACCCTGACTCCTGACGCCGTGCGCTTTTCCTCCCCATCATCACCACCACCACCGCCACATACACGTATGTGAAGTCGCCCGCGGGGGGCCCTTTCCTATTGATCTCCAAACATCTGGAATACCTCGCATTTGTTTTACAAGACGAGGAGTCGTCGGTGGAGGCAGGGGGGGTGGGGGGGTGAGACAGCAGCAGCAGCAGCAGCAGCAGCAGCATCAGGACCACTTGACACCTTCTTCACGGCATCGATATGCAGTAGTGTGATCTGCGCTCTGCGGAGACGGGAAGGCCAGTCCATCCATGGCATCTTGATAGTAACACCGTTGCGCATTCCTCCCCAAAGCAGCGCAATCCTTTTTTTTTTTTTTTTTTTTTGTATTTAAAATTGTTTTCTTTTAATATTATTATTATAATAATCATAATTTCCGTTTTTCGCGGAGCTGAAAGGATTAACTTGGGCTGCGTGTGAGGAGATCTACACAATAATCCAATTTGAGCAGATTCCGATCAGGGGGGGGGATTGGTGGGATATCATTGGACCCGCGATGGACTCCAGCGCGGGGGGACATGGCATGGCTCGTTTGGGATTGTTTTTGCTTTTCACGATGGGGCTGTGGAGATTCAGCGATGCTTGCCCCGAATCGTGCACTTGCAGCATCTCGAGGATTGTTTGCACTGATTCCGAGCCAGGGATGGAGGATTTCCCCGTCCTCGCGTTGGATGACATGGAAAACATCACGGATATGTAAGTGCATGCTGATGGTTATTAACTTATTAGGATGCAAAGAGCCGCATTCGGTCGTGCTGGTCGGTATTAATGTTGATAATGAAGATAAAAGCCTATTAACATCGAGAGAGGCTGATGTGACACAGATCGGTGCAGATGTTTCTAATCCTGCATTATGTCGATATGTGTGGTTTTATTCTGATAGCTGGTGGGTTTGTTTGTCAGATCATGCAGCCTCGTTTATGTGTGCGTGCGTGTGAGCGTGCGGCGTGCATGTGTGAGGAGATAGTGGTCGAGGCTTATTTGGATTAGTGTGTTTTCCTTTTACGAACGCAGCTCCAGAGGTACCGACCGCTGCATGTGTGCACGGCCAGGCCCGGCGCATCCTCCAGGGGGGGAGAGGAGAGCTGCCCCCTCCACGGTCTCAGGAATGACCACACTGTTGGCACATCACACATGAAATCACAGCACTTGTGTAAAGCCGGCAATATGCTACCGACAGTAGTGAGCCCCCAGTGGCGGACAGTAACGGAGTAAATGTACTTGAGTACTGTACTTAAGTACATATCCAGAGGATTTGTACTTTACTTAAGTATTAGATTTATTTGGTACTTATTACTCTTACTCAGAGGTGGACAGAGTACTCGACCCCAGTACTTGAGTAAGAGTACAAATACTACTGGTCAAAATTTACTCCGTTACAAGTAAAAGTAGCTCAGTCAAAATATTACTCGAGTAAGAGTAGAAAAGTACTTGCTTTTAAAGGTACTTAAGTATCCAAAAGTAAATGCTTTTAAATTTACTTTAAGTAAAAGTAAAAGTAAGAGTAAGAGTAAATTTCTTATTTTCCACATCAATAGGATTTTAGGGAAGAAGAAAAAAGAGCAGACCTGAAAGTAACAAGTACTTTTCAGCCTTCCTAGAAATTTACTCGAGTAAAAGTAAAAATATTTGTCTTGGAAATGTATTCAAGTAAGAGTAATAAGTACCAAAGAAATCTAATACTCAAGTAAAGTACAAATCCTCTGGATATGTACTTATGTACAGTACTCAAGTAAATTTACTCCGTTACTGTCCACCACTGCTACCGACAGTAGTGAGCCCCCAGTGGTGGACAGTAACGGAGTACATTTACTTGAGTACTGTACTTAAGTACATATCCAGAGGATTTGTACTTTACTTGAGTACAGAGGTGGACAGAGTACTCGACCCCAGTACTTGAGTAAGAGTACAAATACTACTGGTCAAAATTTACTCCGTTACAAGTAAAAGTAGCTCAGTCAAAATATTACTCGAGTAAGAGTAGAAAAGTACTTGCTTTTAAAGGTACTTAAGTATCCAAAAGTAAATGCTTTTAAATTTACTTTAAGTAAAAGTAAGAGTAAGAGTAAGAGTAAATTTATTATTTTCCACATCAGTAAATTACTATATTTTTTCTAAATTAACCTTCGTCTGTTGTTAGGGTCGCCACCGACCCGTTCTTAGGTTTTAAATTCGTAAAACTACCACAAAAATGCATTTATTGCATCAAGGCTTTTTGACTTTGTCAGGATTTCAACAAAATAATATCCAACTTTTTTTTTTCACTAAATTATAAAATGCTCTGGTTGAAATTGTTACCTTATACTTTTTTCCATTTCCTTGAAGTAAATGGGTCGAAATTTACCCATAACACCATAGATGTTACTATAGTTAATAATATTAAAATGAAAAAAAAATGAAACAAATGTATCTAAGATATGTGTTCTAATACCTCTCCGTAACAAGCTTTTATTTATTCATATGATTCTCTTGAGGCTCATTTTACCAGTTTTTAAAATTGAAATTAAGGGCTAAACTGACAAAAAAAGGCCCAGAGTTCCCACACCAATAATATTAAAACAAATATTTTCATGGATAAGGAAGCCTAACAATGTAACCAAGAGATGAGAAACAAATTGGATGATGGATAATTGCTTTTAGTGTATTTTAGAGATAATTTAAAACACGGGTCAAAACCGACCCGTTAACATCGGAGATGGTAACAGAAAGCTAACACCAGACAAAGCTTAATTTAAGGATCTTTTAACTCTTGTTTCTGAGAATTAACTCTTTGAAACCTGCTGCACTGATGTGCTGCTTTTAGAACCACAATGTTATATAAAACCTGCAGAAACACCAAAACAAATCAAATGAATGGGATCATAAGAGGACAGCAGATGATGCAGAGTTTATTAACAATCATGAACTGAAACCAAATGAACCTGCACCATCCAACTAAGTCTGGATCCCCCTCAAAGACCACTGCTTTACAAAAAACTGTGCCCTCGTTTTTTACTCGGTCGAACTCAAACATTGAGTTAAGATACGGCCAAGGATTCTGTGAAAGTCTCTGCTCCGAGTCCGGCTCATTATCAGACTCAGACGACTCAGCGGATTGTCTTTCTTCTCCTGACGCAGACGTAGCCATTGTTGCGGCTCTGTCTTGACAAACGCAGGCTACTTTGGCGGTATCGTTTTGAGGAGGCTTGACGTATTTCCGCTTTACGTACATCCCAGTGGAGAGCGTGCACTGTGATAGGTCTCCTCCTTTGACAAAAACAGCTTGTGTCCAATAGGATTTTAGGGAAGAAGAAAAAAGAGCAGACCTGAAAGTAACGAGTACTTTTCAGCCTTCCTAGAAATTTACTCGAGTAAAAGTAAAAATATTTGTCTTGGAAATGTATTCAAGTAAGAGTAATAAGTACCAAAGAAATCTAATACTCAAGTAAAGTACAAATCCTCTGGATATGTACTTAAGTACAGTACTCAAGTAAATTTACTCCGTTACTGTCCACCACTGACTGTACTTAAGTACATATCCAGAGGATTTGTACTTTACTTGAGTATTAGATTTCTTTGGTACTTATTACTCTTACTTGAATACATTTCCAAAACAAATATTTTTACTTTTACTCGAGTAAATTTCTAGGAAGGCTGAAAAGTACTTGTTACTTTCAGGTCTCCTCTTTTTTCTTCTTCCCTAAAATCCTATTGGTTTTCAACAACTCAACAGCTGGTTTCAAAGAGTTAATTCTCAGAAACAAGAGTTAAAAGATCCTTAAATTAATTTAGAAAAAATATAGTAATTCACTGATGTGGAAAATAAGAAATTTACTCTTACTCTTACTTTTACTTAAAGTAAATTTAAAAGGATTTACTTTTGGATACTTAAGTACCTTTAAAAGCAAGTACTTTTCTACTCTTACTCGAGAAATATTTTGACTGAGCTACTTTTACTTGTAACAGAGTAAATTTTGACCGGTAGTATTTGTACTCTTACTCAAGTACTGGGGTCGAGTACCCAGTGTCAGAGTGCTGGAGTACAACCTTGCACAACAACTGCATGCACTCAGTATTAAAGTGTGCTGTTGTTTTTTTGGTATCTCTTTTGAGACGGATATCTCCACATCTAAAGAAGTCTGAAGCAGCCAGTATTTTGCAAAAAAAAAAAAAAAAAAATCACACATTTTCAATAATTATCTGGTTTTGACAACAATTGTGATCTTGAAATGGCAAAAGAAGGATATTGGGATTGTCAGACTGTAACTTTTTGAAAAGAAAACCATAAATTGAGAACAATCATGGGCACAAACTTCTCTAAGCTGGTGCAGATCCTCAGCCATCAGGTCATGGCAATCCTCAAAGGCTTGAATCAATGGCAGCTTGTTTATTCTCAGTCGTTGAGGATGTTTCAGCCTCCATCCGGCCAGCTTCACCAGGATTGGGGTACCAGCTGACATCGCCTGCTAGATGGAAAGTGAAACGTCCTCAAGAACCGAGAAGAGCAAGTCCAGTTGCCCTTGATTCAAGTCTGTGAGGAAAGTTCTTCAACTTATAAACAAAAGTACATCACCCCTTTAAGGCACAACATTTTTCTCCACTTTGAATATGTCTAAAAAAAAAATTCACATTGAAATCGATCATTCATTTGGTGTTTTGCATTAAAATAAACTGAAAAAATTACAAAAAATATTTCCAGTTTTGACAGCATTTGTAAAGATAAGTAAGGATACAAGTATTGGTAGCCACTTTTCCAAGATGTTAACTAGCTATTAAATTATAATGCACATTTCAGTTTGCTGAAACTTGAAGAAATCTCAGTGGACCAGCAGTGAAGGATCTCAACTAAAATCAGAATCAGAATCAGAATCAGAAAAGGGTTTATTGCCAAGTTTTCACACGAGGAATTTGTTATGGTGATTGGTGCAACACAATACAAATATAAAAACAAATATATAAGAGATAATAAAATATAATGAAATGTATAGACAATAAAAAGTATAAACAGTAAAATAAAATGAAATGTAGACCGGAAATGTACAAAATGAGGTTTTAAAGTGCCGGGTGAGTCTGTACAAAAGTGACTTAGGAACTTAGGATAGGTAAAAAGTATAGACAGAAATGTACAATGAGGTTTGTAAAGTGCCGGATATGAGTCTGTGCAAAAGTTACAGGGTTGGAATTTTTACGTTAAAAGTGCTGCAGATCAAATTTCCACAGTAAAACACTTCCACTGCATGAGTAGTTTTAGATTTAACTCAACAAAATAAAACCATTTCAGGGTTAAAAATTACACAAATCTTTGATTTTACTCTCTAAGTATAAGTAAATCTGTTAAAGGAACTATTTATTACCTGCTTCACTGACTCTGCACTTTAAGTCGCATACGTTTTTTTGCTGAGAACCTGCTTTGAAACTTGAAACTTATTTCTTCAAATTTTCCTCCACAGATACATTGCCAATCAGAACAGACTGTTTGACCTCAGCGACAGCAGTCTGAGGCACTACATAAACCTCAGAAACCTGTAAGTCTCACAAGCAGCTTTGTGCTTTAAATCGAATTAAAGTGTATGAAAGTAATTCTGCCTTTTCACCTGAAACAGAACGGTGACCAAGTCCAGATTGACGTCAATATCCTCAGATGCATTTTTTAACAACACAAGACTCCAATATGTGTAAGCCCCACTTAAAGGTCTCTCCTCAGGAAGTTTCAGCATGAGTTGTTTGGGTTTTTTTAAATTTAAATCCCTTTTTTCTTCTTCTCTTAGAAATCTAAGAGATAACAACCTGTCCACACTATCATGGAGAACATTTCAGAACTTTAACGTCACATATCCGTAGGTGATGCATGAGTACACACAGTAGCCTACTCGAGTTGTAAAAAAAAGTCAGGGGGGATGGTGGATTTTATCATATGGGGACAGATAATTTGTGCTGATTACAAATAATATAATATATTACAAATAATAGCACTGACCAAAACACCTGCAGAAATACTGCAGGAATGACATAGCAGCAGTTTTCTGAACTTATCAATATGCCTCTGTCCTTCACAGGATAAGTCAAATTTAGTTTCTAGTTAAAATGTCTCATTTTAGTAAAAAAAATCTTATTACACTTAAAACAAGACTCGTCACTGGAAAAAACAACAATTTTCACCTGTTTCAAGTAGATTTTCACTTGAAATAAGTAGAATCTGCATGTGGAACAAGATTTTTATTGCTTGTAATGAGAAGATAAATCTTGTCCCACTGACAGATTTTTCTACTGATTTCAAGTGAAAATTTACTTGAAACACATGAAAATTGTCAAATAAGTTATTTTTCTGGTGTTATTTTTCTGGTGATGACTCTAAATGTTGAAATAGCAGTAAAACCACATTCATTGATTAAATGGCATAAAGGATGGAAAGGGGAGGTGGCAGTTTTACTGGGGGGATGATTTGGACCGTTTTTATTTCAGGGGGGACGCCATCCCCCCTCATCCCCCCTCAACTCGAGTACTGAGTACACATAACCCCCTAAATGCATCTCCCCTCTTCTTGTCCAAGCTCTTATATGCTGTTGCTTTTGATTTCAAGGCTCCTTCTGTCTGGAAACCCCCTGGATTGTGTTTGTGAGAATTTATGGATCAAGCTGAGGCTCCAAGAAGAAATGGACAGTCCAGAGGTGACATGCACGGACGACAGAGGGCGGACGAGGGACTTCGCCACGCTCACCCCGCCAGACTGTGGTAATGTGAAACCATTCTACCCTAAGTAGAGCAGGGCTCCTCATAACAGTGTCATCATTTCACGGAGAAAACAAATGCCAAAGAAACTTGGAAGCGGTTGATACAGAACTCTGTGTATGCAACTTGCAGTGGTCCCCAAAGTACAGGTCAACCCCAAAAATGTGACCGAAATGGAAGGAGGTAACGTCAGAGCCGTGTGCAGCGCCTCGGGCTCCCCCGATCCCGTGATCCTGTGGAACCTGGATAGGCTTTCAACCCACTATGAGGTGAGATGGGTTACCTCGGAAATTCCTCTCTAAATTAGGCAAAACTAATCCAAGAGTGAATGAATGAATGAATGAATTGTTTATTTCTGTTACATTACATTATTTGCAATTCAAACTGTGTGTGTGTGTAAATGACAAAACACTTTCATACAAGTTTACACTCATCAGTTTCACACAAAAAATAATAATAAACTCTGTAACCGAAAAAGGAATAGGCTGAAGCCAAAGCTTATATTTGCCTACCCTGTACTTTCCAACAGAAAACCCAGATTATCTGCAATATGAAAAGAAACAAAAAGAGAAATTTCCCTTTAAATTGTTCTGCTTAACCAAATTTTACTCCAATCATTTAGCATTGTAATCCTTAATTATTTTACTTTTCAATATTTTTTTAAAATTCAACAGAGATTTACACAGTTTCACTTCATCACTAAGTTGATTCCATAATTTGACTCCCAAAAATGAAACACATCTATATTTAACATTAGTCCTCACACGACATCTTTCAAAGACCCACAGCCTTCTTAAATTATAATTTGTTTCTCTTAATTTAAAGAAATGCTGAAAACAAGCAGGAAGGCTATTATTCTTAACTCGAAACAAAATTTCTAATGTTTTTAAATATACAATATCTATGAATTTTAATATGCATGACTCTACAAATAATTTATTAGTAGTGTCACGATAAGAAACTTTACTTTTAACTTAACTTTTAAAGAGTGCACATATGAAATTGATTGAACTGATTGAACGAGTGAATCAAAACCCCTGATCCCACAGAATGATGGGAGAGGGACAATGACGACATTTGTGTCTAAATATAAAGAAGAATTGATGCTAAAACAAAAGTGTGAATGAAAAGATGTTTGAGTATGAAGATAAATAAAAACATTACTTTTGCCAATTCCTTGGTTTTCTCCTGCTTATGTCTTTATTTGTCCATTTAGACAGGATCAATTTTCACAAAATCAGAACCCCGAAGGCATTTTGCGAATATTTATAACTGACAACATTTCTAGGGGTATTAAGGGGTGCTGGATCCAAATCTGCTGTATATGAAGCTCAAAAATGTCCCAAAATTCCTCAAAATCGAGAAATCCAACATGGTCGCCACTGCCAGGCTGAAATCTATTTTTCAGTATATCTTTTTGACTAAACAAGGTACAAACATGAATTAAATGTACTTTTGTAAGTTTTCCTACATGGGCAATTCGATGCCATATTCAGAATTAGTTTAGTTTAGTTTAGTTTATTGTTTAGCACAGTTTTTAAAAAAAAATATACAGGAAATATCAATGATAAACACTATAGGTGCAGGAAGAGGCAAAAAACCCAATGGGCTTATTTGAAGCCTCCACCGAAGATATTAAAATTTCATGTCAAGATTAACATACAAAAAACAGAAAGTAAAACTACACAAAAGTGATGGCAAACTAATAATGCAATATATAAATAATAAAGAATAAAGACAAAAAATAAGTGTGTGTGAGTGTGCATGAGATATTGTTTTTACAACTTATATTATATATATGTCCCTATGAGTGAAACACAAAAAAAAACAAAAAGAACATGGATACATAAACAACAATACATTGGGAAAACAGTTACAAAACAGCAGTCAGGTGATCCTTCAAACGTCTTTTGTAACATTTCAGAGAGGACGAGCTCTTTGCCAAGTGGGAAAAATCATTCCACAATTTAGTGCCCCTAAATCTAACCGAAAATTGACATCTGCAAGTGAGAAATTTAGGAGGATGAAGATCTGAGGATTGTCGAGTTGAATAAGAATGAATGAAGTAAATCTTGAACTGTCCAGGAATATTACCTTCACTTGAATTTAGCTTATAAATAAAAACGCATATCTGAAAAATATTGATATCATAAATAGTAAGAATCTGGAGTTTGTGAAATAAAGGAGTAGATGAAGCGAGTGAATCTGATCGAGTTGCAATCCTAACAAAACGTTTCTGTAGGACCAGAATTTTGTGAAGATTTGTAGGAAAAGTATTTGCCCAAACTATATTACAATATGATAGATAAGGATAAATTAAACTATAATAAAGTGTAAGGAGACAACTCGTCGTGACAAGATGACTAACGCGCCTTATAATGCCAATGGATTTATTGATTTTTTTGGTAACCCCATGAATTTGTTCTCTCCAACTCAAATTGGGATGTAATGTGAAGAAACTGCTTAGATATTGCAAAAAAAAGTTGTTTTTAACTATGAATAATTACTCAGTTATTATTATTGTTATTAGGCTACTTTTACTTACTTTGTATTTTGTTTTGAGGTCAAATGTACAAACAAATGTACAAAAAGTTACGAACTTGAATTAAATGTTCACAGGTTTTCACACATGGGAATTTAACATCCTGTCCTGATTTAGATCAAGTGTCAATAATCAGCACAAGTATAGAGAAAAAGGTGGTCATTAGTGATAAAGAGGTTGTCATGTAGGAAAACTTACAAAAGTACATTTAATTTTTTAAATTTTTGTACCTTGTTTAGTCAAAAAGATATACTGAAAAATAGATTTCAGCCTGGCGGCCGTGTTTGATTTCTCAATTTTGAGGCATTTTGGGACATTTTTGAGCTTCATATACAGCAGATTTGGATTCAGCACCCCTTAATACCCCTAGAAATGTTGTATATTGTAAATATTCACAAAATGCCTTCAGCACTTTAAATAAGCACATTTTCAGAAATTCTGCCTAGACTAGACAGGGTCAATTTTCACAAAATCAGAACCCCGAAGGCATTTTGCGAATATTTATAACTGACAACATTTCTAGGGGTATTAAGGGGTGCTGGATCCAAATCTGCTGTATATGAAGCTCAAAAATGTCCCAAAATTCCTCAAAATCGAGAAATCCAACATGGTCGCCACTGCCAGGCTGAAATCTATTTTTCAGTATATCTTTTTGACTAAACAAGGTACAAACATGAATTAAATGTACTTTTGTAAGTTTTCCTACATGGGCAATTCGATGCCATATTCAGAATTAGTTTAGTTTAGTTTAGTTTATTGTTTAGCACAGTTTTTAAAAAAAAATATACAGGAAATATCAATGATAAACACTATAGGTGCAGGAAGAGGCAAAAAACCCAATGGGCTTATTTGAAGCCTCCACCGAAGATATTAAAATTTCATGTCAAGATTAACATACAAAAAACAGAAAGTAAAACTACACAAAAGTGATGGCAAACTAATAATGCAATATATAAATAATAAAGAATAAAGACAAAAAATAAGTGTGTGTGAGTGTGCATGGGATATTGTTTTTACAACTTATATTATATATATGTCCCTATGAGTGAAACACAAAAAAAAACAAAAAGAACATGGATACATAAACAACAATACATTGGGAAAACAGTTACAAAACAGCAGTCAGGTGGTCCTTCAAACGTCTTTTGTAACATTTCAGAGAGGACGAGCTCTTTGCCAAGTGGGAAAAATCATTCCACAATTTAGTGCCCCTAAATCTAACCGAAAATTGACATCTACAAGTGAGAAATTTAGGAGGATGAAGATCTGAGGATTGTCGAGTTGAATAAGAATGAATCTCTGAATTTAATTTAAAGTAAATCTTGAACTGTCCAGGAATATTACCTTCACTTGAATTTAGCTTATAAATAAAAACGCATATCTGAAAAATATTGATATCATAAATAGTAAGAATCTGGAGTTTGTGAAATAAAGGAGTAGATGAAGCGAGTGAATCTGATCGAGTTGCAATCCTAACAAAACGTTTCTGTAGGACCGGAATTTTGTGAAGATTTGTAGGAAAAGTATTTGCCCAAACTATATTACAATATGAGAGATAAGGATAAATTAAACTATAATAAAGTGTAAGGAGACAACTCGTCGTGACAAGATGACTAACGCGCCTTATAATGCCAATGGATTTATTGATTTTTTTGGTAACCCCATCAATTTGTTCTCTCCAACTCAAATTGGGATGTAATATGAAGAAACTGCTTAGATATTGCAAAAAAAAGTTGTTTTTAACTATGAATAATTACTCAGTTATTATTATTGTTATTAGGCTACTTTTACTTGTATTTTGTTTTGAGGTCAAATGTACAAACAAATGTACAAAAAGTTACGAACTTGAATTAAATGTTCACAGGTTTTCACACATGGGAATTTAACATCCTGTCCTGATTTAGATCAAGTGTCAATAATCAGCACAAGTATAGAGAAAAAGGTGGTCATTAGTGATAAAGAGGTTGTCATGTAGGAAAACTTACAAAAGTAAATTAAATTAATTTTTGTACCTTGTTTAGTCAAAAAGATATACTGAAAAATAGATTTCAGCCTGGCGGCCATGTTGGATTTCTCAATTTTGAGGCATTTTGGGACATTTTTGAGCTTCATATACAGCAGATTTGGATTCAATACCCCTAGAAATGTTGTATATTGTAAATATTCACAAAATGCCTTCAGCACTTTAAATAAGCACATTTTCAGAAATTCTGCCTGGACTAATTGCTTTTCCTACGTCTGAGTACCTGTCCAACTTTTGGATCTGTTGCAAAGCCTGATCCATGCAGAGAGAAGGGACCAGCCGGTGACGGCATTTGAGCCGACCAATCGGAGTCGAGAAGACGACCTTTTTTGACTTTTGTTTCAACAGAAAAGATTTGAACACGTCAAAGCGTAAAAACTCCTCAGGCTCTTTTTCAGGGGACCGCGTAGCTGTAGTCAGCTGTTTTTAGTCCTATAGTTAAAGAAATAACAGGCAGAAAACAGGTGAATCGTTCAGTTGTGGCTACAAGCACCAAAATTGGCACACATACTCCTTAGGGGTTGCTCTTTTGATAAAACCATTGTGCCAAAAAAAACACACACAAAAACTCTAACAATACTAAAGTATACACTGCCATCCATTTTACCAGTGTCAAACATAACAAAAAAAACTCAAATTTTGCAGAACATTAGGATTCTGGGACTGATATCTGGAACAAGGAAGCCAGAGTGTAAGTCCATGGGTCCAAATTTAGATTCTACATAGTGAAAAGGTTATGATTTGACACCAAGATCATTCCAATAGGACAACTCTATTGGATTTTATTGCCAAATGCAATATTATTGTATATTCGACCATCTTGAAAAAAGGCCGCCATCTTTTTTTTTTTTTGGCACAATGGTTTTATCAAAAGAGCAACCCCTAAGGAGTATGTGTGCCAATTTTGGTGCTTGTAGCCGCAACTGAACGATTATTCCTGTTATTTATCTAACTACTACCTCTGATACAGATCAGCATCACACCAACTTAACATGCACAGAAATGATGATGCAAAGAACTATGTTGTGTTTGCAGATTGATCTCTCGGAGACAGAGAGCATCCTTACGTTGTCGGGGCTGTCTCCGGACGACAATGGCAGGATGATCGTATGCAGCGCCGAGAACATGGTCGGCCAGATCGAGGCCACTCTTCAGCTGAACATTTTCTGTAAGGACTTCAGTTATGGCATACAACTCCAGAAATGATGCTTCCATACCCAAGTTTAATTCATCTAATTTCCTCCCTAATGAGCTTTAAATCACATCTTTTAGACCATGTTTTTCCTGTGGAAGCAGAAGGCTCCTCAAGTTTGTTATCATTAGTGTCGTTTTTCAAATCTTATTGACTTCCCGTGTTTCGTGTCTACATCTCTTCCTCCCATAAAGCTCCTCTTGCCTACCAAAACACATCTGCTTGATAAATGCCAGCCTTCACCTACATTTTCCTCTTTCACATTTTCCTGCTGTCAGAGTTTAATTGTTGTGTGATCCATCGATCCTCTCCATCCTTTTCTTCACCCCCCAACTGTATCCAGTACTCGAGTTGTAAAAAAAAAAATCAGGGGGGATGGTGGATTTTATCATATGGGACAGATAATTTGTGCTCATTACAAATAATATAATATATTACAAATAATAGCACTGACCAAAACACCTGCAGGAATGACATAGCAGCAGTTAAATGCAGCCTTCTGTAAGCTTTAAATATCCACTGGGCTTACATCAAATACATCAAAACACAACAATAAAAAACAGTTTTCTGAACTTATCAATATGACTCTGTCCTTCACAGGATAAGTAAAATGGATCACTGCAAAAACTCAAAATATTAACAAGAATATTTGTCTTATTTCTGGTTAAAATGTCTAATTTTAGTTAAAAAAAAATCTCATTACACTTAAAACAAGACTCATCACTGGAAAAAACAACAATTTTCACCTGTTTCAAGTAAATTTTCACTTGAAAGTGGAACAAGATTTTTTTGACAAGATAAATCTTGTCCCACTGGCAGATTTTCCTACTTATTTCAAGTGAAAATTTACTTAAAACAGGTGAAAATTGTCAAATAAGTTATTTTTCTGGTCTTATTTTTCTTACATCAAATACATCAAAACACAAAAATAAAAAACACTTTTCTGAACTTATCAATATGACTCTGTCCTTCACAGGATAAGTAAAATGGATCACTGCAAAAACTCAAAATAAGAATATTTGTTCTATTTCTAGTTAAAATTTCTCATTTCAGTAAAAAATCTTATTACACTTAAAACAGGACTCATCACTGGAAAAAAAAAACAACAATTTTCACCTGTTTCAAGTAGATTTTCACTTGAAATAAGTAGAAAAATCTGCCTGGGGAACAATATTTTTTTTGCTTGTAATAAGAAGATAAATCTTGTCCCACTGGCAGATTTTTCTACTTATTTCAAGTGAAAATTTACTTGAAACAGGTGAAAATGGTCAAATAAGTTATTTTTCTGGTGTTATTTTTCTGGTGATGACTCTAAATGTTGAAATAGCAGTAAAACCACATTCATTGATGAAATGACATAAGGGATGGAAAGGGAGGATGGCAGTTTTACTGGGGGGATGATTTTTACTGTTTTTATTTCAGGGGGGGATGCCATCCTCCCTCATCCCCCTTCAACTCCAGTACTGACTGTATCTGTATTTTCCCAACCCATACATGTTGCTTTTCCCCTGCCGTCCTTTATCCTGGTGTTTATATCCTATCCTCCCGTGATTACTCTACCTCTTCTGTTGCCTCCGTGTCAGTTCCCCCCACAATCCAGCAGCTTCTGCCTCCAGAGCGGGACCACCACTGGTGCATCCCGTTCACCGTGACCGGGAACCCCAAGCCCGAGCTGCGCTGGTACCACGAGAACGAGTCGCTGCAGGAGCAGGACTACATTCGCACCATGATCCACGTGTCCACCGAGAACGAGGACCACGGATGCCTACAGCTGGTCAACCCCACTCACATTCATAACGGCAAGTACAAACTGGTGGCGAAGAACAGGTACGGCCGGGATGAGAAGACGGTCTCTGCCCAGTTCATCGACCCCCCTAACTTCAACCATACAGGTCAATATGCCGTCTCCTTATAGGTTTCCTTACTCTAAAATTAAGCCTCTAAAGTTGTTTGCTTAAATTGCTTGTTTCTCTTTTTTGTCATTTACAGATTACCCGGACTACTGTAAGTAATAGTTCAAAATAATGCAACCACTCATGGTTATACTCAGTACTCGAGTTGTAAAAAAACATCAGGGGTGGTGGTGGATTTTATCATATGGGGACAGATAATTTGTGCTGTTTACGAATAATATAATATATTACAAATAATAGCACAGACCAAATCACCTGCAGAAATACTGCAGGAATTACATAGCAGCAGTTAAATGCAGCCTTCTGTAAGCTTTTATTCATACATCAAAACACAAAAATAAAAAACTGTTTTCTGAACTTATCAATATGACTCTGTCCTTCACAGGATAAGTAAAATGGATCACTGCAAAAACTCAAAATCTTAACAAGAATATTTGTCTTATTTCTTATTTAAAATGTCTCATTTTAGTAAAAAAATCACATTACACTTAAAACAAAACTTGTCACTGGAAAAAACAACAATTTTCACCTGTTTCAAGTAGATTTTCACTTGAAATAAGTAGAAAAATCTGCCAGTGGAACAAGATTTTTTTTGCTTGTAATGAGAAGATAAATCTTGTCCCACTGGCAGATTTTTCTACTTATTTCAAGTGAAAATTTACTTGAAACAGGTGAAAATTGTCAAATAAGTTATTTTTCTGGTGTTATTTTTCTGGTGATGACTCTAAATGTTGAAATAGCAGTAAAACCACATTCATTGATGAAATGACATAAGGGATGGAAAGGGAGGATGGCAGTTTTACAGGGGGGATGATTTTGACTGTTTTTATTTCAGGGGGGATGCCATCTCCCCTCATCCCCCCTCAACTCGAGTACTGGTTCTACTGGTTCTATAATACTTGTATTGAGTTAAAATTAACTATGATAATGTCCGTCTTTCTTTCATCCTTTGGTGTGCCGGACATCTTCTGCATAGACACCGGTAGGTGTTTTACCTCTTGAAAGAGTTTCAGGTTATCCTACATGTCCTCCAAATGTTATATGAAAAATAACAAAATATTCATACTTGCACTCAATAACTCTGATTGCATTTTATTCAGATACGCCACTCCCTCCTCTGGACGACAGCGTCGCAGTAAGTTATCCTAAAGATTACTTGCAATTGTAACTTTGCTCAAAACAAGGCTTTTAACTGACCGAAAGGCACTGCCACAATAGGGTAACTATGGCTGCGTCCCAATTGAACCCCTCGCCCTCGTTTTCTTCACTAACCCTAACTTTTGCGCGTTCCCGTGAAGGTAGTGGTGTCCCAATTCCTCTTTTCACCAAGGGGGAGGGGGCATAACGAGGGCTAGGGGCTGAGAATAGCCCCTTCAAATCGAGGGATTTCAGATGCTGACTTGGCGAGCGAGGGGGTATGAAAATTTCCCAGAATGCTTTTCGTCGTCATTTGCGGACTGAATAAAAAAAAAAAAACATGGCGGACATTTCTTATTTTTAGTGAATAAAATCAATATTTTGAGTTAGTTTCTGCATAAAAATGCATTTTGATTACATTTCTAGTTTTAAACCAATATTTTACTTTCATAATATTCACTCAGTGAATGTACATAATCCCTTTTTTGTCCATTGTTCGCTAAGATCGCGCCGGAGTAAAGGCTGTTAGTTTACGCCGTAGGCTACGTAACCTACGCCGTAGGCTACGTAGCCTACGCCGTAGGCTACGTAAGCTACGCCGTAGGCTACGTAAGCTACGCCGTAGGCTCTGCGTCGATTTGACTCGCCGACCGAAGGCAAACAGGCAGACTCGTCTCAGAGAAATAGAGAGAAATAATCCTGTGACTCGTCAGATTTGTTTTGGATGTTTCTGATATAATAGTCTTCAGAAACCACAAAGTAATCCAGCTGTTATCTGGGTAATTTACACACTTTCAGATAAAGTTGCCGAAGATCACGCCAGAATAAAGGGATTTATGGTTCCGCGTTACACCAACGCAGAGCCTACGGCGTAGGTTATGTAACGTACGCCGTAGGCTCTGCGTTGGTGTAACGTGGACCCAAACTCCGGAGCTGGCAGGCAGACAGAAATCTCAAAATTTCGGAGCAAATTTCTTAACAGGCGTTATTTGGATAAACTGAGCCCCGGTTGCGGATCTTAAAGGTTACCTTTATACCTGAAAAAATATTAAAACTTAATAAATTGCCATATTTACAGCGCTACAGCTGAAATTAAAACAGCTTTTAGCTCTCTGCTTCCTGATCAGGTTAGGGATGAAAACGAGGGGGAGTAGGAGAAATGGGACAGGCACCTGGGCCAAGTGCCCTAGATCTCAAGTGCCCTAAAATCTCCCCCTTCTTTTTTAGGGGTTAGGGAAGAAAAGAAGGGCGAGTGGAGAAAAGAAGGGCGAGTGAAGTTGAATTGGGATTGGGCCTTAGTTAACCAAAACACTCGGAAAAACAAAGCAAATCAATGTGTGGGAACACAAAAAGAAACAACAGAAGGACTGGCAGGGGAGAAATGAGACACAGGACGACATAAACACATGCAGACACCGACAAGCTTATATGAAACAGATACAGATGGCCAGGACATAAAAAGGACCATCGAAGCAAAACAAGTTAGATATGAAACTCGAGAGGAACAACACTTTCAAAATAAAACAGGATGTAAACTAGCTCCACATAAAACTGGAGTATAATGGCAAAAGAAACAAGTAAATGTCAACAAGACATTCAATCTTTGTTGTTTACTGTAATCTACGACGGAGTATTAGGGCCAAACCAAGACAAAAAAAAATTGAAATTACGAGAATAAAGTCATAAAATTAAAGGAATAAAGTCGTAATATTACGACTTTATTCTCGCAACAATATGACTTTATTCTCGTAATATTACGACTTTATTTTCGTAACATTAGGTTTTGACTTTATTCTCATAATATTACGACTTTATTCTCGTAACATTAGGTTTTGACTTTATTCTCGTAATATTATGACTTTATTCTCGTAATATTACGACTTTATTCTCGTAATATTACGACTTTATTCTCGTAACATTAGGTTTTGACTTTATTCTCGTAACATTAGGTTTTGACTTTATTCTCGTAATATTACGACTTTATTTTCGTAACCTTAGGTTTTGACTTTATTCTCGTAATTTTATGACTTTATTCTCGTAATATTACGACTTTATTCTCGTAATATTACGACTTTATTCTCGTAATATTACAACTTTATTCTCGCAACATTAGGTTTTGACTTTATTCTCGTAATTTTATGACTTTATTCTCGTAATTTCCAATTTTTTTTTTGTCTTACTTTGGCCCTAATACTCCGTCGTAGTAATCTCATTTTCCTGTAAATAATCATGACTCCTTATATTCAGTTTACGGCTCCTGACAGCAAACCCGCTCTCTTCTCTTCTGTTGTGTTTTGTCTTTCTTGTCCAGGTGTACGTAGTTGTGGGAATCGCTGGAGTTGCCTTGACTGGCTGCGTTTTGATGGTGATCATCCTGAAATATGGACGAAACTCCAAGTTTGGAATTAAAGGTGAAATTACTTTCTTGAAATGGTCATTTCTTATTTTTAGGGATTTTTTTTTCCCCCACAATTTTTAGAGAAAAACCTCGTGCCTTCAGACAATGCTCAGCTTTTCAAGCCTTTTTCTGCCACGCTCAGTAGATCTGTTTGTGTTGGCTTAAATATAATAAGTGATTATCTATTCCGCCTGGTTTAATGAAATGAAACGTTTGCTAAGTATCTCAACAAATGCTCTAGGAGTGTTTAATTATTAGGATGGTTCTGGTTACACCACCTGTTTTTCATTTGTCAATATACAAGCACAATTAAACTAAAATAGCTTTTCTGCTATTTATAATCCCATCTGTAAATCTGTGAATTAAGAGACATGGAAGTGCACTGTCATCACATAACATTTTTTGTTATAAGTGGCACCTTACAGTATAAAAGTCATATTTGCTATTGATACAGAAAGAGTAATAATAGGCTAATAATACACATGTATAAAGTTTGTCCTCTGTGGAGGTGTGAACACATGTTTGATTCATTTCGTTTTCAATATCACAGCTAATATACCGTATTTTCTGGACTATAAGCCGCACCTGTATATAAGCCGCACCCGCTCTAATTAAAAAAAAAAAAGATATGCAAGCCGCAGATATTTCTATTGTTAGATTAGATATTTACTACATGTACAGAAGGATTTTGACTGTAACTGATGACATGTTTGTACCTAAATAGATCCTTTTAACACGGCAGAAACTTTGCTGATTAAAACGGGACAGAACCAAGAGAAAATAACCGGTATTTATTTATCTATTTATCTGTTTGAAATCTGCTTCTTCCTACTTCTATCTGCTAAAGAAGAAGTAGCGTATTCTTCTTTGCATTTATTTTGTCTTAGTTTTGATTGTAATACCGGTTAGAGCGCCCCGAGCGGTGGAAGAAAAATCCACAGAATAGCTGCACCTTTGTATAAGCCGCATGGTTCAAAACCTATAAAAAAAGTAGCGGCTTATAGTCCAGAAAATACGGTAATTAAAGGGGGGTAAGTAATTTCTGGACGTCATCATGGCAGTTATTTGAACACGTCACAAAACATAGAGCTTCTCACTTCCTGTTTTTAATGAAAGCAAACCTTTCCTCCCCCACTTCATGTGGAGCAGCATGTAACCCCCTCGTTTCCCAGACATGACCCTCCTCCAGTGATTGACTGCAGCAATATTTGTCATTGAGAGTACATTCTCTCTTTTTGGGTTAGAAATATTTTATTTTATTTTTTTATTTTAATGTTTATTTAACAGGGACGATACATACAACATTGTCACAAAGAATGAAAAATGTGATGCATGCAAGACGTCTAGCTTCAGCTAATTTGCAGTCTTTGTCCCTGGTCAGGCAAAAGAAGGATAAAAGATATTGAATACAAAATACAATAATACAAATACAGTGAATAATGCAGCGAACAGATATCATAAACAAATAAACACAGCTCCAAAATTTAGATTAAAAATTGCACAAGTTAAATACATTAAACATTAGTAAAATACTGTACTGACAATGACTTGAAAGTTAATGTTCGCATTTCTGCTGCTGCTTAAGCCAATGTTTAGCTTTGGCACTAAACATCCTTAATTCTGTTTGGGATTTTATTTCTGGTGGTAAAGAATTCCATAGGCGTGTACCCAGCACTGAAAGGGATGACTGACCAAATGTTGTCCTGCATCTTCTAATTTTACAATTTTTTTTCATTTCATTTCATTTCATTTTTATTTATTCCATATCATGGAAACAGTTCACATATGTTCCATTCCACGATGGAAAAGGGGCAAGAAGAAGAAAGCCTTATATACCAAGCCCCTTTCTCAAAAAAAATAAAACAATTCATATGAAGATGGTCTGTCCGTCTGTTCAACAATCACTACTTATATAATACCAAAAAAAGAAATAATGAAAAAACAAAACAAAAAAAATAAGAAAACATACACACTAACTCACCAACAATATAAAAACAAAAACAACAAAATATATTTTACCCGTTGAATTCATATTGTCTAATTGTGTGGTCTTTATACAATTTCTTGAACTGTTGAATATTTTTGCAATCTTTTAAATCAGTTGTTAAGGAGTTCCATAATTTTACACCACTTACTGAAATACACATTTGTTTTAAAGTAGTTTGTGCAAACGGATGTTTAAAATCAAATTTCCTTCTATGGTTCTTATCTTCTGAACTAAACACAAAAAAACGTTGTATATTTTCAGGCAATATTCTGCTTTTTGCCTTGAACATAACCAATCAAGTCTGTAACTCAACAATATCTTTAAGTTTAATTAATCCTGCATTGATAAAAAGTCCATTGGTGTGTTCTCTTGCCTCCTTTTTATGTATGATCCGTACTGCTCTCTTCTGTAAAATAAACAAAGGCTTGATATTTGTTGTGTATGTATTCCCCCAAACTTCGACACAATAACTAAAATAAGGCAAAATAAGTGAGCAATACAAAATTCGCATTGTCTTGTAATCTAAAACATGTTTCACTTTGTTCAAAACAAAAATATTCTTTGATACCTTGGTTTTAACATAATTTAACTGAGATTTCCATGTGAGGTTTTCATCAATAATTACACCCAAAAATCTAAACTGATACACTCTTTCAATATCCGATCCATCGATACACAAAGACACCTTTTCATCCCTTTTCTGTTTAGAAAATACCATGAACTTAGTTTTTTAAAAATTAAGTGATAACTTATTCTAAATTTTGGTTGCTCATGCTCCTTGTCATTGTCCCACAGTTGTCTGCTTTGATAAAGATCTGTGACATTGCTTGTGGGGCCAAATACAGTATGTGTGTAATCGCTTACCCTACCTTTAAGTGTTTTGGAAACATCTGCGTGATGAGGCTGAATCTTCTCATCTGACTTTTGGCAAGAATTAAATGAACTAATATAGCTGTTTTTCCTGAAACGTACATGTTGAAGATTTGTTGACCGTTCAGATAATAGGACACTACCATAAAATGCTGTGTGTACAATAGGGCTGGGCGATATGGACCAAAAGTCATATCTCGATATTTTCTAGCTGAATAGCGATACTCGATATATATCGATATTTTTTCTCTGCCATAATTGGGGTTTCCCCCAAAGCATTATAGCATAGTATCTCTGTTAGCTTCATTTTTTTCTGAGGCAAACCCTTAAAAAAACAGTCAGTTTTAATACAAAGCCTCGTGCCAAATGTCACACAGGTACCTTTATTAACAGAGGTCTGCACAATATCAAAATGTATAAAACAAATGAAATAAAAATAAACTGCCTGCATATATAGAATAAAAATGCTTCTTGAATAAAATAAAACAAATATCCCTTTCCTGCATAACAATTAAATTAAAATACACTGTGCAAATAATACAATGTAGACAGTAACAGGCAGACTTTTCCACTGAGGTTGACAGTTAACAAAACATTTGTGCAAATCTCAAATAAAACATTCAAGTCAATTTGTCACAAAATAAGCTATATCAAAATCATAAAAAAAAAAATGTAAAAATTTTTTATTTTTTTTTTAAATCGATATAAACGATATTGTCTCGTACCATATCGTGTTTGAAAATATATCGATATATATTAAAATCTCGATATATCGCCCAGCCCTAGTGTACAATTACACACGTGAATAAAACCATTCAATGTGCTCTCATGATGTGTTCAACCTTCCACTCTCCTCTCCACTCCCCCCATCTCATTCCTCTCTCTTCATGACCAACGCCTTCCCCCTCTCCTCCTTCTGTTTCCTGACCACCATCTCCTTCTCCTCTGTCGCTCCCTAGGCTCCTCCTCGGTCATCAGTAACGACGATGACTCTGCCAGCCCTCTACATCACGTCTCCAATGGCAACAACACCCCGTCGTCCTCGGAGATGGGCCCAGACGCAGTGATCATTGGGTTGAAAAAGATTCCTGTCATTGAGAACCCACAGTACTTCCGTAACTCCGGCAGCATGCTGAAATCTGACACATGTGAGTTACCGTCGCACTCATCAAATGCCGTGTAACGTAGGCCTTTTCTGATAAATCCATGCAGGGATCACTGCTCGGCGGCGCCATATTGACCGTCAGCTTCCGGCTATATCATGATAGTGACCCCTGCTCTGGGGGCCGACTGGACAGTCGATTTGTTCAGAAGGAAACTTTACACAGAGTTTAAACCTTTTAATTTCCTGCACAGCAACTATGAAAATACAATTGAGTTGAAACAATTAGCCCTGCAAATCCACGAGTGATATATCCAAGGGCGTAGGTTTGCATAGGGACGGTAGGGACATAACACTACCAACTTTTCAGGAGGCTCAAATTGTCCCCACCAACTAGGGCTGTTCGATTTTGCCCAAAAATAAAATCTCGATATTTTTCTCTCAAAATCCGATTTTCGATTACGATTACGATTATTTTGTGAATTGACAAAAGGCAAAGAAATGATTTCAAATATGCTGTTTTTTTATTGAACATTTGCCACATTGGGCTTTAAGTGCAAACGTTGCTCTTATTAAACCAAAAATGAATGAATAAAGTGCAAAACTCTGTAAAATAAGTTGAAAAAAAGTTTAAAAAAATATAATAAAATATAAAGTTTTATCTCTGAAAAAAAAAAATCAGCAAATCAGCACTTGCAAACATACAGTAAGTTATATTTCCAATTAAATAAAACAAGACATTTTCTAATTAAACTAAACTGGGTCTTTGCATGCTAAATAATAATGCAACCCATGAAGGAGGTAGAGGTGCAAGTTTTTGCAAGTTTTTTGCAAGGAACACGAGCCGGTCTACCCGGTGGCATGTTACAACGCCCCCTCCTACACTAAAGAGCCTCTCCGATGGGGCACTTGTCGCAGGTATTGAGAGGTATTTCCATCAATCATTAATATGGTATCAATCATTAATATGTGTTCAGACAAGGTAAAAAAAAATAAAATAAATAAATAAATAAAAAAAAAAAAAGTGAAAAATCGATTTTACGATTTTCACATTTTAACATCGTTCTAATTACATAATCGCGATTACGATTTAAAATCGATTAATCGAACAGCCCTACCACCAACTTTTAAGCAACCTTATTTTCATTATATAATGAGTTCCGATATAAAGGTAATTTAGATTGTTTTCCCAAATGTTGTAAGGATAGAATTGACCCTACCATTATTAAGTGAATTATTTTCATTATGTTCAGACTTACATTTACCCCTTTTCACTTGCTGAATGTTCATTTTTTGTTGAGTTTGGCTGTGCTTGTGGACAAAAGCCGTAGTGTTTAACCTGAAGGAAGGTTCCATTTTATTTATTTTTGTTTTTTTCAGTTATATTTAATTTATTTATTTAGACAGACAATGTTGAGTGGTCTTAAGACAAATGTTTTTGCATTCTGGATAGTTAAGAGATTATTAATAAGTATGCTTAATACATTTATTGTGTATGTTAATATAATTTAAGTTATGTTCAAATATTGCAATTTAAATTGCTAATCAAATCCTGGAATATTCTGGACGTTTTCAAAATGTTTCTTTAGTAGTTTTTGAAAACAAAGGTTTGATTCGAACCGTGTATCAGGTGAACCAATACACATGAAAGTTAGTATAAGTCAATACAGATTTATTTTGCATTGATCATTTAGCCTATCAATTAATTAGGTTCATATTCGTGACAAATGTAGCCCTGACCCCCGTTCACCCAATCTGTTTGGTCTTATTAATGTCCCGTCCCCAGCAAATATGGGGCTAGAACAGTCTCATAATTCACAAATACACACGCCGATCCACAAATGCACAGGACAAAATTCACAAATGCACAGACCGATTCACAAATGCACAGAACAATTCACACGTGGGTATAGGACAATATACACAAATGTGTTTTTGATGCACACACAAATATAACCTGATTTACAAACGTTTTTTGTCTGTGAGCTGCGCTGGATTTGCGTGTGGCTTTTGAGATTGGCTGAAACAACGGAAGACATCTGATTGGTTGCAGATCCTTCAGTGTTAAAAAAAACATATTTGTGGATTGAGTCATGTCAGAGTCTCAAAAGTCACACACAAATCCAGCGCGGCTCACAGACAGAAAAAGGTTTGTAAATCAGGTTATATTTGTGTGTGCATCAAAAATACATTTGTGTATCTTGTCCTGCGCATTTGTGAATTTTGTCCTGTGCATTTGCGGATCGGCGTGTGCATTTGTGAATCGGTCTGTGCATTTGTGAATCGGTCTGTGCATTTGTGAATTTTGTCCTGTGCATTGGTTGATCGACATGTGCATTTGTGAATTTTGTCCTGTTCATTTGTTGATCGACATGTGCATTTGTGAATTATGAGACTGTTCTAGCTCCATAAGCAAAAAGTGTACATGCAGGTTATGCTGTTATATCGTCCCTACCAATGTTGAGACCAAACCTACGCCCTTGGATATATCCCAGTCCAAATTTCTGACTGACCCCAACATCGTCAGTAAATAATCCAACGGATGACCTTGTGAGTAATTCGATCTCTTCTGCACTGAAGTTGTCCAGCACATCAAGAGACACCAGATCGTGCTGAAGCGGGAGCTGGGAGAGGGAGCCTTCGGGAAAGTGTTTCTCGCCGAGTGTTACAACCTCGTGCCACACCAGGAGAAGATCCACGTGGCAGTTAAGGTACAGATCCCGAAGCAACTTGTGGTTAATCCGGTTTATGTTCCTGTGAATAACCATCGCCGTCAGGGGCGTCAATTGGGTATACCAAAGTATGGCAGCCGCCACACCTTGGCTTCAAGGGAAATGTTATGTTTGTTTTTTAAATACATTTATGGAATTACTCTGTGTCTATTTGTATTGATTATTCTATTACTTAATACATATAGAATAACTACAAATGCAAATCAGAACAACATGATCGATTTCACTAGTTATTATACACTGCAAAAACTCAAAATCTTAACAAGAATATTTATCTTATTTCTAGTTAAAATGTCAAATTTTTTGTCAAAGAAAATCTCATTACATTTAAGACAAGACTCAAAAACAACCATTTTCACCTGTTTCAAGTAGATTTTCACTTAAAATAAGTGGAAAAATCTGCCAGTGGAACAACATTTATTTGCTTGTAATGAGAAGATAAATCTTGTCCCACTGGCAGATTTTTCTACTTATTTCAAGTGAAAATTTACTTGAAACAGGTGAAAATGGTCAAATAACAAGTTATTTTTCTGGTGATGACTCTTGTTTTAAGTGTAATGAGATTTTTTGACTAAAAATGAGACATTTTAACTAGAAATAAGACAAATATTCCTTTTTTTTGAGTTTTTGCAGTGAGCGAGACTGCATTTGAAAAAGTTCAAATTTTCTTGACCACACAGATAAGCTATAGCAGACTTCTGTGATGAGTATTTGCTGGACGTGTTGATTGATACTCTAGTTAAGTTCTGTGACTCGTAACCTTGCCATACCTTAGCTTCCACTGAATTGACGCCACTGATCGCCGTGCGTCTGTTGTCTGTGTGTCGCTACCTTTCACCAGACTCTGAAGGAGGCCAGCGAGAGCGGCCGAGCGGACTTCTACCGGGAAGCCGAGCTTCTCACCAACCTGCAACACGAGCACATAGTCACCTTCTACGGCGTGTGCGTGGAGAGCGACCCGCTCATCATGGTGTTTGAATACATGAAACATGGTGACCTGAACAAGTTTCTCAGGTGGGATCATTTGGACACAAAAATAGAGGCGGAGGTTTGTTGTGAAGCCATTCAAGAGTAGGGTTGCCACCCGTCCCGTAAAATACGGAATTGTCCTTTATTTGAGAAAAAAATGTTGCGTCCCGTATTGAACTAATTCGGGACGCGATTTGTACCGTATTTTCATTAACTTTTACACCATATTCTAGTTGAATTATTGAAATAAATTAACCTTTACACCATATTCTAGTTGAATTATTGAAATAAATTAACCTTTACACCATATTCTAGTTGAATTATTGAAATAAGTTAACTTTTACACCATATTCTAATTGAATTATTTAAATAAGTTAACTTTTACACCATATTCTAGTTGAATTATTTAAATAAATTAACCTTTACACCATATTCTAGTTGAATTATTGAAATAAATTAACTTTTACACCATATTCTAGTTGAATTATTGAAATAAATTAACTTTTACACCATATTCTAGTTGAATTATTGAAATAAATTAACTTTTACACCATATTCTTCACCTGTATGTATATTATACACCTGGGCTGATGTGGACATACATAGCATAGGAGGATATTTCAGTTGCTAGTATGGTTGGCTGTCTGTACAGTCATGCAAGTTCAATGCTATTAAAGCACTTTAAACTTTAAATCAAAGCATTTTGTTTTTTTATATAAAAATTTTATATAAAAATAAACACATTTTTATTCAGTTTAGAAGTTTGGGGGCTTTTTTCTTTTGGCTCCTGCGCTGCTGAAATCAGGGCGTCCCTTATTTCTATTTCTGAAAGGTGGCAACCCTATTCAAGAGTCCTGGTTAGAGTGAAGATCATTATTTAACTTCTTATCGGCTCACGTTGGTTGAATTTATCCGTCTTGTGTGTAAAAGTGACAACTTGTGTTTTACTAGTTTTTCTTTGTTTTGGCTGGTGACCTGCTTCAGTCTTGTCATCACCATGAAGTTGCCTAGCAACCAGAGATGAAGCTTCACCCTCATGAAACAGTCAAGCACATAAGCCACTTTAAAGACCAACGTATTGCCTGCACAGATTCAACATACTGACTTTTTGGTTGATTTAATTGCTACTAAAGGTAGAAATGTATATAATTTAGGAAAGCAACTTAGTTAGTTAACTGATCTGTTAACGTGGAAATGGTTTGTAGGATTAACACATTAGCCGACCATCACACCCATTCACTTTGTGAAAACTTTCACGTGAAATTGGTCTCGTACCCTCGCATTTCACTGCCATTTCACTGTACCAAACCAGTGGCAACAGGCTGGCAGTGGGCTTTATGCAATAAGTTACACCGTTGTGTCCCGTAGACTGTAAAAAACATTTCTGAAGAGCGGTTTGGAGTAGGGCTGGGTATCGATTCAAATGTCAAGAATTGATTCGATTCCGATTCTTAAGATTCAGAATCGATTATCACGATTTGATTCGATCCGATTCGATATTGATTTGGCTTAGTTTCATTTAAAATGTTTTTTGAGCTGTTGCCTGAATTATATGACTGTAAAATAACTAGTGAAATAATAATCTCACAAAGATTATTGTGAAATAACTAAGAAAAAAATAACTCAAACAGGCCTTTCAATATCCATTTAAAGTGCAAAAAAAGGAAAGAAATTGCAACAGTTCATGCAGTAAACAAATCATTTTAGCTTACTTAATTTATTCCGTCACCACGCACACATATTTACGACGGAGTATTAGGGCCAAACAAAAAAAAACAAAAAAAGGAAATTACGAGAATAAAGTCATAATATTACGAGAATAAAGTCGTAAAATTACGAGAATAAAGTCATAATGTAATGAGAATAAAGTCGTAAAATTACGAGAATAAAGTCATAATATTACGAGAATAAAGTCGTAAAATTACGAGAATAAAGTCATAATATTACGAGAATAAAGTCATAAAATTACGAGAATAAAGTTGTAAAATTATGAGAATAAAGTCATAATATTACGAGAATAAAGTCGTAATATATTCTAAATATATAAATATAACTTCACAAGATGCTCAATATTCCTCATTTTAACACAGGGAGAAGAAGCTCTTCCTGTTAGAGTTCTCATAAATTATATTCTCATAATATTACGACTTTATTCTCATAATATTATGACTTTATTCTATTACGACTTTATTCTCGCAACATTACGACTTTATTCTCGTAATTTTACGACTTTATTCTTGTAATATTACGACTTTATTCTCATAATATTACGACTTTATTCTATTACGACTTTATTCTCGCAAAATTACGACTTTATTCTCGTAATTTTACGACTTTATTCTCATTATATTATGACTTTATTCTCGTAATTTCCTTTTTTTTTTGGTCTTAGTTTGGCCCTAATACTCCGTCGTACATATTGCCATGAAGCACCTGGCATTTTTCAGACATGACAAACTGTGTGTCCGACTACTGGGATTAAAGTTAACCGGGCGAAATTGTAATGATGGAAAAAAAATAAAATAAATCGATCTTTAGACATAAGAATCGATTTTTAGGAATTAATATGAGAATCGATTTAGAATCGGAAAATCGATTTTTTTCAACACAGACCTAGTTTTGAGGCCTATCTTTCTAAATAAATACAACAGTGGCTACTAGCTCTTTCAGCCGATCCTTGCTGAAATATCTATAGAGCTGCCAGCAGACGTTTACAGCAGAATATATTGTTTCACATGTTGACTTGATGGCAAAATCACAAAATGACTGCCTCGTTTAGCCAACACTGGGTCCAACATGGGGCCCCATTTATCAGTCCATTTACATCTCAGATAAGTCCCACATGGTTCTGAATTTATGACTAAGCCCCTTATATGAAGACCATGGCTTATTTACTTTATTTCGACAGATTTAGATTTTTATGTCTTGTTTTTCCCTCTATAAAAGCCTGCAGTGCAAATGTGTAAAAATGCCCCTGATAATTACAGAATGAATTATTCATCAATAATAAAAAGGCTGCTTTTTACGATTTGTAATTGCTGTAGTTTGACTGAGTGCTCTCTGAAGTATTTAATGGTTTGTGGGTGCAGGTCACATGGTCCTGATGCCGTTCTCATGGCAGACGGTCAGCATAGTATCCTGGTGGAGCTCACCCAGTCCCAGATGCTGCACATTGCCCAACAGATTGCTGCTGGTATGGTCTACCTGGCCTCCCAGCACTTTGTCCACAGAGACTTGGCAACGAGGAACTGCCTGGTAGGAGAAAACCTGCTGGTCAAGATAGGGGACTTTGGCATGTCCAGAGATGTTTACAGCACAGACTACTACAAAGTGAGTTATTCTACATTTATATCACCTTCCTCACCTCCAGTTACACACTCATGGAAATGTACACTTGTTTTTTCTCTCTGGTTTACGTGTGAAATAGGCAGTACTAATAAAAACGGTCAAAATCATCCCCCCTTTCCATCCCTTATGTCATTTCATCATTTCATTTTACTGCTATTTCAACATTTAGTCATAACAAAAAATAACACCAAAAAAATAACTTATTTGACAATTTTCACCTGTTTCAAGTAAATTTTCACTTGAAATAAGTAGAAAAATCTGCCAGTGGGACAAGATTTATCTTCTTATTACAAGCAAAAAAAATCTTGTTCTACTGGCAGATTTTTCTACTTATTTTAAGTGAAAATCTACTTGAAACAGGTGAAAATTGGCGTATTTTCCAGTGATGAGTCTTGTTTTAAGTGTAATGAGATTTTTTTACTAAAATGAGACATTTTAACTAGAAATAAGACAAATATTCTTGTTAAGATTTAGAGTTTTTGCAGTGATCCATTTTACTTATCCTGTGAAGGACAGAATCATATTGATAAGTTCAGAAAACTGTTTTTTATTGTTGTGTTTTGATGTATTTGATGTAAGCCCAGTGGATATTTAAAGCTTACAGAAGGCTGCATTTAACTGCTGCTATGCCATTCCTGCAGTATTTCTGCAGGTGTTTTGGTCAGTGCTATTATTTGTAATATATTATATTATTTGTAATCAGAACAAATTATCTGTTCCCATATGATAAAATCCATCATCCCCCCTGATTTTTTTTTACAACTCGAGTACTGGAAATAGGTGTGGAAACTACAGAAATGAACAGGCCGAAATGAAGCTCTATAGGAAGAAATAAGAGATCTTTTATGTTTACAAAAACACAAAAAACATTAAATGCGGATTCTTTAATCTTCATGAAGTGACGTTTTCCATAGTAAAGTGAAGCAACAATGCAATAAAATAAAAATTGCATGAACAGTTTTCATTTTCTCCAGGAAAGATGTGAATTCATCCTTTCATTCAGCATGGAAAAGCAAGGCAAGCGTACTTGTACGGGACAGTTCAAAGTGTTTTACCTGAAAACATTTCTAAAAATGCATTAAAAAAAGAGTTTAAAAGCAAAATAAAAAAAATGAAAGAGAGACAGACATAAGTTACAATAAAAGAGAATGCAAGAAATAGGGTTTGTAGTACATTGTGGGAGAAATAAAAAGGTTTTCAACCTCAACTTAAAGCAACTGAGAGTTTCAGCAGCCCTGATGCATTCTGGGTTGGATGACATCATATTAACCCCCCTGTATGTAATTACCTAATGATGGATATTGTTCTTTAAGGACTTGATGCCATAAAACCCGCGAACAAAGCAAAAGCAGAACATTTTGAGGAGCAGAAGCATTTTATACCATCATCTATTGCGTTTCAGATCTCAGCTTGAGGCCCATAGTGCCCTCTGCTGGAGTCAGAAACACAAACACACACAGACAGATTTTTACACATCTCCTTCCTCTAAGATCACCATAAGCAGAGCCTGTCACCAACTCCTGATATCAAACACTTTTATCGAGAGGAAAGTGAATGCATGAACAAAGCAGATGATAGGAAGCTCCCGTCGTGCGCTGCAATGTTCCTCTCATTTCACAAATCAAATCATGTTACATGGTAAATTAGATCAAACAAGACAATGAATAAAACAGCTTTAAATTCACTTGTGTGCGTGAGGAGTTCTGGCTTATGACAGAACAATTCCACATTTTCAAAGTATTTTAAAGTCCATCTTGAATAATTTAAAAAATAAATTTAAATTACTTCGTCATATTTCCGATTTATATATCCCCTGAAATAAAAACGGTCAAAATCATCCCCCCTGTAAAACTGCCATCCCCCCTTTCCATCCCTATGTCATTTCATCAATGAATGTGGTTTTACTGCTATTTCAACATTTAGAGTCATCACCAGTTTCAAGTAAATTTTCACTTGAAATAAGTAGAGAAATCTGCCAGTGGGACAAGATTTATCTTCTTATTACAAGCAAAAAAATCTTGTTCCACTGGCAGATTTTTCTAATTATTTTAAGTGAAAATCTACTTGAAATAAGTGAAAATTGTTGTTTTTTCCAGTGATGAGTCTTGTTTTAAGTCTAATGAGATTTCTTTTACTAAAATGAAACATTTTAACTAGAAATAAGACAAATATTCTTGTTAAGATTTTGAGTTTTTGCAGTGATCCATTTTACTTATCCTGTGAAGGACAGAGTCATATTGATAAGTTCAGAAAACTGTTTTTATTGTTGTGTTTTGATGTATTAGATGTAAGCCCAGTGGAATAATTAAAGCTTACAGAAGGCTGCATTTAACTGCTGCTATGTCATTCCTGCAGTATTTCTGCAGGTGTTTTGGTCAGTGCTATTATTTGTAATATATTATATTATTTGTAATCAGCACAAATGATCTGTCCCCATATGATAAAATCCACCATCCCCCCTGATTTTTTTTTTACAACTCGAGTACTGTATATATCATAATTCCCAGCTTTGAGAATCTGCTTTTTAGATGATCTCTCACTTACCCTGGACTCCTCTGGTCATGAATGTCAGATGGTCAGCCCTCAGCTGACCTCGTAAACGGTTTCTCGTGGAGACTGACCTCTCCGTCTCTGCAGGTGGGCGGCCACACGATGCTGCCCATCCGCTGGATGCCTCCAGAGAGCATCATGTACCGGCGGTTCACCACAGAGAGCGACGTATGGAGCCTCGGCGTGGTGCTGTGGGAGATCTTCACCTACGGAAAGCAGCCCTGGTACCAGCTCTCCAACAATGAGGTCAGTCATGCGATTAATGTACAGCTTCAGGTAAAATTATGTACAACCACACATGTATGCATGATTCGGTGTGTGTCTTTTTCTTTTTTTTTTTTGAGTGACAGCTACAGTGGCGTCAATTCAGTATGGCAAGGTATGGCAGCCGCCACACCTTTGCTTCAAGGGAAAATGTAAATGTTTGTTTTTTAAATACATTTATGGAATTACTCTGTGTCTATTTGTATTGATTATTCTATTACTTAATACATATAGAATAACTACAAATGCAAATCAGAACAACATGATCGATTTCACTAATTATACACTGCAAAAACTGAAAATCTTAACAAGAATATTTATCTTATTTCTAGTTAAAATGTCAAATTTTAAATAAAAAAAATCTCATTACATTTAAGACAAGACTCAAAAACAACAATTTTCACCTGTTTCAAGTAGATTTTCACTTAAAATAAGTAGAAAAAAGATTTTTTTGCTTGTAATGAGAAGATAAATCTTGTCCCACTGGCAGATTTTTCTACTTATTTCAAGTGAAAATTTACTTGAAACAGGTGAAAATGGTCAAATAAGTTATTTTTCTGGTGATGACTCTTGATTTAAGTGTAATGAGATTTTTTGACTAAAAATGAGACATTTTAACTAGAAATAAGACAAATATTCCTGGTAAGATTTTGAGTTTTTGCAGTGAGCGAGACTGCATTTGAAAAAGTTCCAATTTTCATGAGCACACAGATAAGCTACATAGCAGACTTCTGTGATGAGTATTTGCTGGACGTGTTGATTGATACTGTAGTTTAGTTCTGTGACTCGTAACCTTGCCATACCTTAGCTTCCACTGAATTGACGCCACTGGACAGCTACATTGTAATCCATGATGCCAAACAGTTGGCTATCGTCACTTCAGGTACTTAGTATTTTGGATAATTTGTTGAACATGCACCGTTGTGTCAGCATTTGAGGCAAGGCTCCACCAGATGCCGCTGTGGAGCCTTGAAGTTAAGTGTAACACAATCTGTTATAGCAGAAGTAATAACTGACTCTCTTACGAAGACAATTTTCTTTTTTATATTTGTTTAAATATATTGTCAAAGGTATTCATCAGAATTTTGACAGGCGTAGTCAGGCCCCGTTTACACGGAGCAAAAACGGAGGTGTTTTCATGCGTTTTGGCCGTTCGTTTACACGAAAACGGAGCTCAAAGTCACCAAAAAGATCATTTCTGAAAACTCCGGCCAAAGTGGAGATTTTCAAAAACTCAGTTTTCACGTTTGCGTCTAAACAGAGAGAAACGGAGATTTAGGCTTCAGAACGTCACATTATGCAACAGAAACGTCACCAGCGTCATGAGTGCGACCTGTGTTTACAATTAGTTTGGCCACCGTCAATATTTTCTTGTATTTTACCTTAGTTTTATATTCTAAAGTCACACTTAAAAGTAACTCCACTTCTCTGTCACTCCAAACGAAAGACTCGTTCCGTCTTGGAAGTAAATTATGGTCCCGCGTTAAATCGACGCAGAGCCTACGGCGTAGGGTACGCGGCGATGCGCGCCGTACGGTGTGCGTCGCCGCGTACCCTACGCCGTAGGCTCTGCGTTGGTGTAACGCGGAACCATAAATCAGCCTTAACTGGAAGTTACACGTGTCATTTGTTGATGTTTTTTCAAGGATTCTGATTGGCTGGTATGACGTTAACAGCGTTTTTAAGCAGATTCGTCTAAACAAAGAGATTTTGAAAACGATCTTGTGTAAACGATGGAATTTTTCAAAACGTAGAGGGGGAAATATCCGGTTTTGTAAATACCCGGCTATGTGTAAACGGGGCCTCAGTCTATGCCTCTCCAAGTAGCTGAAAATGGGGCTGAACCCATGGGGGTGGTTGTTTAAATAATGAAACGCTGAAATCACAGTGCGCATGTCCAACACAGTCTCGGTAGATCGCCGCGGGACACAATTGACCCTTTGTCAGCCTTCTGATTGGTCCCTGCCTGACCAATCAGAAAAATCATTCTCCGTTGCAGAATCCGGGCAGAATATCTGGTTGGATAAAACAGCCGTCTCTCTCGTTCACATCAATGGAAAAAGCGTAGCTTTTATTTGCCTTGTATCGAAATTAAAAAAAATTATTATTTTTAAACGTTGTACAAGCAGCGTATCTTTATCTTCAAACTGGCAGAAATCCGATTTGTATTGTACTTGTACTTCCAATACAATGTCGGCTCGGCAGCAGGCTACAACCGCAAACGCGTTCATTTATTTATCTTAAAATGGTTAAGCGGCGTGTTTGGGGCACTTGTAAAAGTGACACCCGCTACCCAGAGAGAATCACAGGAATACATTTAATCCCAAAACCAACGGTAGATTACGAAAAATATCTGCTTTGGATAAAGCTATGTGGACGGCCATACTCGCAGTTCAACCCTTATACCGTGCTATCAGCTAAACTAATCAAAAGATCTCGTTTTCGCTGAAAACCTCCGTTTTTTAAACTCACTTCACAGTACCTGAAGTTTGTTTTTATTTATATCTAGTTGCTGTTGATTTTCTTTGGTCCAATAATTAGAAATAAAGTGATGTAAAACCCTGTTTTTACAAAGGAAGTGGACAGGAGAGATGACAGTTTTGTCCCACCTAGCAACGGGGCGGGGCTTGACAAAGGGTCAAATACGATGGCCCATACTGGGACCATCACATTTTAATATTGGGATGACTTATGTCAGTACGTAATGTATGTCAGTTTCGGTGGAGGGCAGGATGCGGAGCAAGGTCGTTTGGTTACTCTTCTTAGTTACAACGACAAAAAAAAGTAATGAAGTAGACTCCATTCATACAATATAATTTACATTGAATATAACGTCTGAATAAAAAAAAAAGGATCATAATTCTGAAGGCATGGTGACTTGCATCGTGTACCATCATTTACATCAAGACAAAACCCACTGAGCAACTTTGTGTTGTAAGCAGCGACACAGAAAAGTGAGATTCTATGGCTGTGTCCCAATTCAGGGGCTGGGTCCTTCTGAGGAGGCCACGCCTTCGAAGACCGCGAAGGCCGTACCGAAGGCTGGACGGACGCTAGTGAAATGAGACGGTCTAGCCTGTGGGGGATTTCCTGGTTGCGTCACCAGCTGTTCCCGCCCTTGTCCTGCGTCACTAAACAAAGTAGAAAGAAAGAAAGATAGACAGCAAGACAGACAGAAAGAAAGAAAGAAAACACGATAGAAAAGAAAGAAAGAACCAAAAAAAAAAAAAGAAATGGAGCCAGAAGTTTTTTGTTTTTTTTTGTTGTTTTTTTTCATTTTGTTGGAGGAGGAAGAGAGGTGTGTCCGCCGGCGCCGGCGGAAATAATATATTTTTCTGAAAAAATTTGAATCTGAAAATATTTTTCTGGAAATAAATATTTTTCTGGAAATAAATATTTTTCTGGAAATAAATATTTTTCTGACTGTGCGCAATGAATCTTGGGATATGGTGGGCCGCGGAGGATACACCGATGGATCCTTCAAACCTGCTTCAAACAGCGGGAAAAGAAGGCTGCATTTGTGGGCTGCATTTGAAGGAGCCTTCGAAATGGGACAGCCTTCGGCGCGCTGCTGTGACGTAATCGGCCTTCAAATTCAGCCTTCGAAGGACGCAGCCCCTGAATTGGGACACAGCTTATGTATAACTGTAGTCTATGGGGCCCCGCTGGCTTCTCATGGCCCCTGGAAACATGTCAGCTGCGAGGACTTAGAGTGTATAATTATTATTGCTTTATAGATAATATGGCTTGTTATGCTGTTGACAGTAGGCCCGAAAGAGCGAAGGTGGCACCAGAAGTGTAACATCCGTTGGCTGGCTAGCTTTGGGTGTGATGGGAGATGAAGCAGTCCGTGGCAGGTGGTGAAGGCCACTAACAGTAGGTGGTGAAGGCCATTAACGGTAGGTGGTGAAGGCCACTAACCGTAGGTGGTGAAGGCCACTAACGGTAGGTGGTGAAGGCCATTAACGGTAGGTGGTAAAGGCCACTAACCGTAGGTGGTGAAGGCCACTAACCGTAGGTGGTGAAGGCCACTAACCGTAGGTGGCGAAGGCCACTAACCGTAGGTGATGCTAAAGGCCACTAACCGGAGGTGGTAAAGGCCACTAACTGTAGGTGGTGAAGGCCATTAACGGTAGGTGGTGAAGGCCATTAACGGTAGGTGGTAAAGGCCACTAACCGTAGGTGGCGAAGGCCACTAACCGTAGGTGGTAAAGGCCACTAACCGTAGGTGGCGAAGGCCACTAACCGTAGGTGATGCTAAAGGCCACTAACCGTAGGTGGCGAAGGCCACTAACCGTAGGTGGCGAAGGCCACTAACCGTAGGTGATGCTAAAGGCCACTAACCGTAGGTGGTGAAGGCCACTAACCGTAGGTGGCGAAGGCGACTAACCGTAGGTGGTGAAGGCCACTAACCGTAGGTGGTGAAGGCCACTAACCGGAGGTGGTGAAGGCCGCTAACCGGAGGTGGTAAAGGCCACTAACCGTAGGTGGTAAAAGCCACTAACCTGAGGTGGTGAAGGCCACTAACCGTAGGTGGTAAAGGCCACTAACCGTAGGTGGTGAAGGCCACTAACCAGAGGTGGTGAAGGCCACTAACCGTAGGTGGTAAAGGCCACTAACCAGAGGTGGTAAAGGCCACTAAGCGTAGGTGGTGAAGGCCACTAACCGTAGGTGGTGAAGGCCACTCACCGTAGGTGGTGAAGACCACTAACCCGAGGTGGTAAAGGCCACTAACCGTAGGTGGTGAAGGCCAATAACCGTAGGTGATGAAGGCCACTCACCGTAGGTGGTAAAGGCCACTAACGGTAGGTGGTAAAGGCCACTAACCAGAGGTGGTGACGGCCACTAACCGTAGGTGGTGGTGAAGGCCACTAACCGGAGGCGGTAAAGGCCACTAACCGTAGGTGGTGAAGGCCACTAACCGTAGGTGGTAAAGGCCACTAACCGTAGGTGGTGAAAGCCACTAACCATAGGTGGTAAATGCCACTAACCGTAGGTGGTAAAGGCCACTAACCATAGGTGGTAAATGCCACTAACCGTAGGTGGTGAAGGCCACTAACCGTAGGTGGTAAAGGCCACTAACCGTAGGTGGTAAAGGCCACTAACCGTAGGTGGTAAAGGCCACTAACCGTAGGTGGTGAAGGCCACTAACCGTAGGTGGTGAAGGCCACTAACCGTAGGTGGTGAAGGCCACTAACCGTAGGTGGTGAAGGCCACTAACCATAGGTGGTAAAGGCCACTAACCGTAGGTGGTAAAGGCCACTAACCGTAGGTGGTAAAGGCCACTAACCGTAGATGGTAAAGGCCACTAACCGTAGGTGGTAAAGGCCACTAACCGTAGGTGGTAAAGGCCACTAACCGGAGGTGGTGAAGGCCACTAACCATAGGTGGTGAAAGCCACTAACCATAGGTGGTGAAAGCTGCTAACTGTAGGTGGCGAAGCCCACTAACCGGACCGCTGCTAGCCTTGGTTGTGCAGCTAGTAGTAGCTCTGGTGGAGCTCAGTCGGAACAGACCTCGTTTCAGATGTCGTTTCGATCAGGATGAAGGTAAAGGAGCGTTAGTAAGCATGAGTTAAGCAAAGCTGAAATAACTTGCATGTGGTAATCGATGTAGGCAGCACCTGCCTCTGAATTATCCGGGGTTAGCCGGAGTCGGTTGGGCGTAGTGGGCTCCTCTCAAGTTGGCACAAGTCCAAAGAAACAGGCTTCAGATGCTCAAATGACGTCTTGGAGGGTTTGTCCAGTTCTTCGTCTACAGTATAATCTGTCTGATTACATCACACTCAACCTGTTTATTGTTTTTAATACCTGAGACTTCCGTGAAAATATAAGTGGAAAGAAAAACATAAATTCAGGAGTACAGTTGTCCTGTAAAACTGATTCACTAGCATGAGTTGCATGTTTGCTTTCCTCTGTTCTGCTTCGTAACGACAGACTCGGCACCTCAACTTCTCATTCTGCAACAGCTTTTCAGATGACATTGAAACCCTCACAATGCAGACGGTGCAAAAATCACCATAGATCAAATTTCACCAAAGAAGCATTAAACCTTTTATGAAACCAACACCACAGCGGTACCAGATGTACAACAGTCCCACTTCTCTTGTATTTCAAACAAGACCTACACAATATATATATATATATATATATATGTATATATATATATATATATATATATATATATATATATATATATATATACAGTGGGGAGAACAAGTATTTGATACACTGCCGATTTTGCAGGTTTTCCCACTTGCAAAGCATGCAGAAGTCTGTAATTTTTATCATAGGTACTCTTCAACTGTGAGTGACAGAATCTAAAAAATAAATCCAGAAAATCACATTGTATGATTTTTAAGTAATTAATTTGCATTTTATTGCACGTGTGGACGGGGTCTAACTCCACTTCTCTGTCACTCCAAACGAAAGACTCTCGTTCAGTCTTGGAAGTAACTGGCAGTCAAGGCTGATTTATGGTTCCGCGTTACACCAACGCAGAGCCTACGGCGTAGTGTACGCGGCGACGCGCTCCGTACTGCCCCCTGCAGGTTTGGCTGCTCATAGCACCTTAACAGCGTTTTCATGCCGCTTCGTGATTCGGGATTTTTTTGAAAACGTAGAGGGGGAAATATCCGTTTTTGTAAATACCCGGCTACGTGTAAACGTGGCCTAAGTTCTGTTTTTCTGATGTATGAAATACTTGTCATGCAATAAAATGCAAATTAATTACTTAAAAATCATACAATGTGTATGTTTCTGGATTTTTTTTTTAGATTCTGTCACTCACAGTTGAAGAGTACCTATGATAAAAATTACAGACTTCTACATGCTTTTCAAGTGGGAAAACCTGCAAAATCGGCAGTGTATCAAATACTTGTTCTCCCCACTGTATGTGTACAAACCCAATGATTTCAACCATTTGAAAAATTTTTAGTAGTTTTAAATATCGAGAGGATGACTTTTAAAGGGGTTGACTGAATACGTAGTAAATAAAGTAAAATATATTTTCTTTCATCTTTAAAGTCTTCAATAATTCATTTTGGGAAGAATGGCATTCTCTTGATAACTGCATGCTCTGCATTGATGAATAAACACTGTGTAAAGGCAAAATTACGTGGTTTAGTTTTGTTTCTCTATTTCAGACACACAGCATGCAGGCGTAGCTTTCCTTCATGATTTAATACAGAAACAGTGCATTTTCCCGCTGTCTCCTGCAGGTGATTGAGTGCATCACACAGGGCCGAGTCCTCCAGCGGCCCCGTACCTGTCCTAAAGAGGTGTACGACCTGATGCTGGGCTGCTGGCAGAGGGAGCCCTACATGAGGCTGAACATCAAGGAGATCTACGGCATGCTCCAGAGCCTGGCCAAGGCCTCGCCGGTGTACTTGGACATACTGGGCTGACGCGCCAGCATCTGTGTGTGTAATGTGTGTGGCTGTGTGCTTTTGTCTGTGGACAAGTGTTTGTGTGTTTGACAGCAAATTCTGAGACAAAGAGAGGAAAAAAAAAAAATGGGAGCGAGGAAATTGATGGTTACGTGACCGCATCTATGTACAGAACCTGGCTGTAAATGAGACTGTAAATGCCAACGGTCCATGTCCTTATTACATCAACAAAAAGCCTTAAATTTGGAGTTTTGCTTCTTTTTTTTTTTCCTTTTCTGAATAGTTTGCAGATTTTCTGCAGCATGTCTCACAAAAGGAAACCAAAACGCATACAGCATTATGTATCTTTACCCAAAACCTTTAATGCTTCAGACACACAAGAGTAAATATAATCAAACGGCTCATTCTGTCGACATTCACTGCATTAATTGCACTGTATTCCATATTTGCTGAGAACAAATAAAGGGAAAATAAAGTCTTACTCTTTGACAGAGTGTACAGACACGTGTTTGTAGATAGTTTTATGAAGCCAAATGATTTAAACGAGTTGTTTTTGAGTCATATGCACACATTTTAGACACAAGTCTATGATTTTAGCAGTTAGTAAAACTCAGTGTTATAAACCCAGAAGGGCGTTTGTTGCCGTATTCTTTCAGTTTTCATTCAGAAGAAGCATCTAAAGCACAGAGAGTGGGGGACTTGACAGCACAGGTCGTTTTGGTTTTTTGTTTCCCGTTCACCAGCAATGCCATTTAGAAAATCTTTGTTGTTTGGTGGCCTGAAATTGTAAGTGATGCGATTGTGTCTTTCGGAGGCAGTTTCTGACCTCACGGGTGTTGATGAGATTGAGTTCACGGTATGCAAACAGGCTGTTTCGATGCACTCACATGGGTTATACACATTGAGGAGTTCAGGGATTTCAAAGGGCGCGCTTTAAAGATCTCATCTTTGATTCTATATACAGTTGAGGGTGTGAAACTGTGAGGAAATGATTAAGAGCCCGACTGCTCTTAAGGTGACACGGGGATGCTTTTCATCTCAAGTTGCTGCCCTTGTCAGCCAGGCGGCACAGTGGCAGTGAAGCACATTTGCATGGGCAAAAAGTGGTTTTAAAATGCACTCTTGTAATATCTTCAATAGTTTTGTTTACCTGAGATTAAAAAAAAAAAAAAAGAAAAAGAAAAGAAAAAGGGGCACTAAAAAAAAAAAAAAAAGTCCAGAAGGACCTTCTGTATAAACCCTTTGCAAAAACTCCCACCATGTTCGTCTGTATGGAGGTGTGCAGCAGTGAAACGTGCGTTATGTTTCCCGAGTGCACTTTGTAGCGTTTACTAACCCCTAATGCACAACCTGAGCAGCTGTGCTCAGCTCCATCCTCAGCCTCAGCTGCACCCGATAACATCAGCCCAGCTGTGCTGACAGCAAGTCCAAAACTCATACACGTCGTCCCTGAAAACAGCAGTTTCCGTGCCGCTTTATGTTTTTGTACAGTGCTCTGTATCATAGTTATGTGTCCGCTGTACATAAAAACCGCTGTTCATTCTGTACAGTTCATAAACTTGTCCATATGAATAGTAGGCTATGTTTAATAGTATAATCCGTTTTAAGCAGGTATCATGTCAAAAACTATGTGACATCTAATGAAGACAACGTGTTATGGGCCTCTGGCAATACATTACTAATTGTAAATACGATTTTATTTGTGCGACGTTGTATGATTTCTCTGTGCTTGTTCATAACACACCGGTGAGAATACAATCCTTTTTTTTTTGGCAACCTTTGATATGGAGAGGACTTTGAACAAAGTGTGTTTTTTCTCTAAAGAAATAAAAAAAACTTAAATTAAAAAAAAAAAATTAAAAAAAAGATAAGATCTCTCTTCTCCACTGTGATGGAGAGCTCACACGGATGCCGTCTGAGAAGCTGCCTGTCTGTAGGAGGACAACAGACTCTAAACATCAGGATCACTCCTCGCCAACAGGCGTCCCAGCAGGCGTGTGGCCGAAGGCGAGGAGGTCAAAGGTCACCTCCTGGCCAAAATCCACCGCTTTGACCCACCTCTGACGGACTGTAGCCTAATAACTGTGACTTTGCATCATGAATAGTATATTATTTTGAATGTAATCTAGACAGGTGGGGACCTTTTTTGAATGTAATCTATCTGGGGGGGGACAGGGGTGTCTTACTCATTTTTTTTTGTAAATATATAGTAAAAGAAAAAAAAATCCAATTTCAATTCCTGTGTAGATACATTTTAATTATTATGTGAATACAAAGACAGAGTATCTGTATTTGTGCACGTGGATTTGCACATCTGATCGCAAGTGTGCAAGTGTGTGTGCGCGTGCGCGCGGGTGTTGCTGGCAGATGTAATCGTGCTTTAATCAGCCAGTCCTACCGGTCATTTCCACGCTTTGTGCATCATGTGAGTAGCTTATCCGCAATTAATGGAAATGTTTCTTGTGATACTGTGCATTTAATAAAGGTGGTATGTCTTACAATATCCTTGTTGCCCTCCTTGTGGGTTTTTTTTTGACGTATGGAGCAAAATTCGGGGTAAAAAGCAAACACATGCAATGAAGCAATTCACAAATCAGGAAAAACTTCAAAAGTTAGACTTGTTGGGAGTCGATGTTGGCTATCGAGCCGCCAGTATAAGGGAGTATAAACAGGTGTGAGCAAATCATCGGTTTGGTATGTTCTTCAAAAGATGAAAAGAAAGAAAGCGCTGGTGAGCTCAACGACATCAAAAGTCCTGGAAGAAAACTAGGATGATCACAGGATCTAGGGCTGTTCGATTAATCGATTTTAAATCGTAATCGCGATTATGTAATTAGAACGATGTTAAAACGTGAAAATCGTAAAATCGATTTTTCACTTTTTTTTATTTTATTTTTTTTTAACCTTGTCTGCACACATATTAATGACTGATGGAAATACCTCTCAATACCTGCGACAAGTGCCCCATGGGAGAGGCTCTTTAGTGTAGGAGGGGGCGTTGGAACATGCCACCGGGCATCCCTCAAGCCAGACGCGGTAGACCGGCTCGTGTTCCTTGCAAAAAACTTGCAAATGTGAATAGCAAATGTAATGACTGACATTACACACCTCTACCTCCTTCATGGGTTGCATTATTATTTAGCATGCAAAGACCCAGTTTAGTTTAATTAGAAAATGTCTTGTTTTATTTAATTGGAAATATAACTTACTGTATGTTTGGAAGTGCTGACTTGCTGATTTTTTTTTTTTTCAGAGATAAAACTTTATATTTTATTATATTTTTTTAAACTTTTTTCAACTTATTTGACAGAGTTTTGCACTTTATTCATTCATTTTTGGTTTAATAAGAGCAAAGTTTGCACTTGAAGCCCAATGGGGCAAATGTTCAATAAAAAAACAGCATATTTGAAATCATTTCTTTGTCTTTTGTCAATTCACAAAATAATCGTAATCGAAAATCGGATTTTGAGAGAAAAAAATCGAGATTTTATTTTTGGGCAAAATCGAACAGCCCTAACAGGATCCTTTCCTTGGTGAGGCAAAAAAGGGCTTCACAACCTCACCAGAAGCCAAAAAACCTTCTGGAGAAGGTAGTTTCCTCATTGTCAAAATAGACAATCAAGAAGTGTCTTTATCACTGTGAATAAAAGTTGTTTACAACAAGATGATAATATTCAAGAACGGGCCCCCACAAACAAGCGAGGAGCTGAAGATAGCTGAAGGGAAGCATCTCCAGGAAGGAAATGTGTCCATGAACTCCAGACATTGACCTAAAAGGATTTTCATCCATGTATTAAAAATGACGGTTATATATAGTTTCATCATATTGACATATTTTTTATATACTAGTATTTCTTATTATTTATTTTTCTTCTCCTTCTTCTTCTTATTATTGTATATACTGTTTATAGTGTTTTTTATTATTACTGTGTGATAACTATTTTTATTGATGCCTCTTGTTTTTTGCACTATCCCCTTTGCTGCTGTAATCTGCAAATTTCCCCTCTGTGGGACTATTAAAGGATTTCTTATCTTATCTTATCTTATCTTGTCCGGATACTTTTTAGTATCTGAAAATGGGGGTAGTTTGCTTAAAATGTCTAATTTCTTCACCATATTTTTGAGAGTCCTCAGAAGTTACAGCTGAAAGCTAAACTTTGATCGCAATTGTTTAATGAAAAATATATGCCATGATTTAATAGTTTGTTGATCCACCTGCAGCAGAAATCATTTGATGTAGACGCTCCTGTCCAAACCGCCTGATGCTGTAATTTAACCATCCAGATGACAGAAAAAGGTGCTTCTGAATAATTCCTGCATTTACTTATAATTCAGCTTATAATGTGAGATCATTGTGTCACATCACACCTTCAAACCCCAAGAGATTTCTAAGAGACTTTGCAGGATACAGCCGTGCATCCTCACTTATGGCTCCTCCGACAAACCGCTCTTCATCAGGTGCATGTCAGGAATTGATAAATCCTTGAAAGTGTTTTATTGAGCTTGATTTCTAGATGCATGAGGATGGAGGAGAAAGGAGACGAGGAGGGGCAGGTAAGAAACTGGCTCACACCCAGTCAAACCAACAACAGTTTCTGAGGTGTCAAGTTTAAAGAATGACTAAAGAGCGAGCTGCAGTACCTACCTTGGTACTATGAGGTACTCCACTCTGACCGTGGACCATCCATCAAGCTCGAGAGCATCTTTGGTCACAGACTGAGTTCAAATTGGAAAAAAACTCATCTTCTGGTTCTCATTTCATTAACTGAAACGTATTACGTAAACAATAATCACCTACAGTTGCATTCAAAATGATTCAATCCCCACTGCAAACTAGGTTTATTGGCAAATTGGAAGCTGTTTCCAGTAAACAAATCAAATAAGAACAAATTAAATAGTTCAACATACAGTTGAGGACGATAATTAGCCCCCGTATGGAATTTTAATTTTTTTCAAGTTTCTGGCAAGAGCCTTTTTAGCAGAGCAATGCGGTTTTAACAGAGCATTCCTGAACATACAATTTGTCATTATATGGGCCAAAACATTTATATTTGTGCACCAAAACATTATTATGTAAGAAAAAGCTAAAATGACCAGGGACATTATTATTAGCCCCCTTTAAGAAATTACCATTTATTAAATCATCACACAAGCCACTTTTATGCAGTGATGTGCTTAACCTTCACAGGTGATGTGCATAAAGGTAATCAGGTCAAACAGGTGATTGCACTCAATTCAGTTAAGTTAATTAACTCAAGCCAAAACATGGTATAAAAGCCTCATTATGGAGCTGGCAGTTGAGGAAGCAACATGCCAAAAACAAAGGAGATCAGTGTGGACCTCAGAATAAGAATCATAGATGCCCACAAAGCAGGGGAGGGGTATACGAAGATATCCAACCATTTCCAGGTGTCAAGGACTGGAGTGAGAGGCATCATTCAACGCTCCAAAGACAGCAACACAGTGCAGAACAAGCCTGGCAGAGGTAGAAAGAGAAAGATTTCAGAGAGACTGGAGAGGAAACTGGTGAGAGACGTGTCTAGAGACCCCAGATTAACTTCCAAGGCGCTGGCAAATGACTTGGCCACATCAGGAATCATTGTCTCGAAGAAGACCATAACTCTGCACAGGAATGACCTACGAGGGTGCAGACCAAGAAAAACCCCACTTTTGAGGAAGAGGCACCTTCAAGCCAGACTTCAGTATGCTCGAGACAACCTGGAGAAAGATTATTCATACTGGAAGCGTGTCTTATGGTCTGACGAGACTAAACTAGAGCTCTTTGGCCACAGGGACACTGCTTACGTTTGGAGAAAAAAAGGACAGGCATTCAACCCAAAGAACACCATCCCCACAGTGAAGCATGGTGGTGGGAGTATTATGCTGTGGGGATGCTTCAGTGCATCTGGAACAGGAAATCTTGTCAAGGTGGATGGAATCATGAATAAAGAAAAATATTTGGCTATTTTGAAAGAGAACCTTAGGCAGTCAGCTGTGAAACTGGGTCTGAGACGTCACTTCATCTTCCAACATGACAAGGATCCTAAACACACCTCCCTCTTGGTGAAGAACTATCTCCAGACGACCAAAGTATATGTCATTGAATGGCCTGCACAAAGCCCTGACTTAAATCCAATAGAAAATCTGTGGGGTGACCTAAAGAAACATGTCCATGCCAGGCACCCATCAAATCTAGAGGAACTGGAGAGATTTGCCAAAGAAGAATGGGCCAGGATTCCTCAAATGAAGTGTGAGAGACTTGTAAACTACAACAAACGTCTGCAGGCAGAAATACAGCAAAAAGGATACACAATTGACTATTAGGGTGTGGGGGGCTAATAATTTTGACCCTGGTAGTTTTTGTGTTTTGTACAATATCTTCATTTCTGAGTGGAATATAAAATAGTGTAAGCATCCAAAATAAAACTACGAAGTCTACAAAAAGCTATGTTCAGTTTATTTTGCTCTGGTTAATATCACTTGGAAAACACTTAGAAAACAAGCACTATTTTGTAAGGGGGCTAATAAAATCGTCCTCAACTGTAACTAATAGTACAAGGGGTTTCTCTGAATTCAACACACAATGCCACTTTGAATGAGCACTGCAGTCTCAAAAATGTTCAACCCCTTCAAGACAAGCATCTTGAGTCCTTATTAGAGCACCATTTTGCTATTATGGCCTCCTGCAGGCCAGACACAAGCTTCTGGCAGCCTTCCTGGGGGATCTTCCCCCCTCATGGGCAAAGCCCTCCAGATCACTAATGTTGTGTTTGCGTGCTGCTACAGTCTTTTTCAAATCCCACCACTGTTTTTAATGGAGTTTAAGTCAGGTGACTGTGATGGCCACTCTAATATCTTCCAGTACTTCTTTTGAAACAGACCCTTGGTGGACTTTGAGGTTTACCTGGGATGACTGTCTTGTTGGAAGGTTCAGTGATGCCCAAGCTTCAGCTTTCTCACAGAGGGCATGACATTTTCTCCCAGGATGTCCTGATACTAGACTGAATCCATCTTGCCCTCCAGACGCTGCAGGTTTCCAGTTCCAGAGGAAGCAGAGCAGCCCCAGAGCATCACTGAGCCACCGCCATGCTTCCATGTAGGCAGGGTGTTTCTTTTATTTCTATTTCTCCTCCAGACACAATGCTGATCCAAAAGACTGAAAAGTTCCAATTTAGTTTCGTCACTCCACAGAATAGAATCCCCAAATCTTTTTGGCTTTTCTATATAGTTTTTAGCAAACTGGAGCCGATTCTTCTTATGCTTTTGGAATATGTCTTGGACTTCAGGCATGGAGCCCTTCAGCGTTTAGTGTGCGCTTTACTGTGGAAACTGAAGCCTCAGTGCCTACTGCCACCAGGTCTTTTGCTGTCCATGTTTTTGTATCCTCTTCCTTGTTTATGCAATGATCTCCTGAATTTTTGGGACAATTCTCTTGACTTAGCCATATCTTTAACATGCAATCCAACTTTACCATCAACAGACTTGGTAATTTAGATGTTCTATCTCCAGCAAACCTGATGCAGCTAATGAAGACTTTGATTGGTTGCATCAGGTGTGCTTGAGACCACACCTGATTTGCAAATGTTTGTTCTTAAGAGGAATTTTAATTAGGGGTTTGAATAATTTTGAGACTGCAGCAGTCATTAAAAGTGGCATTGTGTGTTGAATTCAGAGAAATCCCTTGTAATATTAGTTATGTTGAGCTATTTAATTTGTTCTTATTTGATTAGTTTAGTGCAGGGGTCGGCAACCCGCGGCTCTAGAGCCTAGAGGTTCCCTGGAGCTTTTTCAAAAATGTTTGACCTTTTTTTTCCTTCTTTTCTTTTTTTTCTTCTTCTTTTTCTCTTTTTTTCTTCTTTTTAATCTCGACATCTCAAATTTTTTCTCGAGATTTTGACTTTTTTCCTCAACATTGACTTTTCTCGACACTTCAACTTTTTTCTCAAAACTGTACTTCAACATTTATCTCACCATTTCCACTTTTTTCTCAACATTTCCACTTTTTTCTCGAGATAGTACTTCAACATTAATCTCGACATTTCCACTTTTTTCTTGACATTTCGAATTTTCTCGACATTTCGACTTTTTTCTCGAAAATTCGACTTTTTTTTCGACATTTCGACTTTCACCATTTGCCTTCATTCTAAGGCTGATACAAGACTTTTCATGTTTTGCGGCTCCAGACACATTTGTTTTTTGTGTTTTTAGTCCAATATGGCTCTTTCAACATTTTGGGTTGCCGACCCCTGGTTTAGTGGAAACAGTTTCTAGTTTGTACATTTTGCCAATAAACCTAGTTTGCAGTGGCGGTTGAATAATTTTAATTGAAACTGTAACTGATGCATCACTGCAGTTTTTCTGGTGTTACTGCAAGCTATATCTACTTAGTGTACTTGTAGTACTATTTGGTGTATACCACCAAAGTTAGGATATCCATTTAATATAAGGCAGATATTTTAACATTTATTAGTTACCAACCACACTTTTTATGCCAGCTTTTAGTTGGTGACAAATAAACCTGCTTAAAGCCCAACTAGCACCTCGAACCATTAGCTCAACATTTATTCATGACTCACAGTTGTAAAATGGGGACAAGCGATCAGAAAGCCGATGTTAGTCTGTTTTCTAAAACGGCAACAACATTACAATGTGACTGGTATCGTCCCAAGATTATATACCTAAACAGATAACCACAAATGAATAAAAGAAAGTTGCAAAAAGGCAAGGTGGTCTCTCGCTTTCATGAAAAGCTGTGCTCAACTTTAATTTATTGTATCCTATGTTCACATAAAAAAAAATTCTGCCCATATTTGAAATAGTTAGCACACATATATACTTTTTTTTTTGTTTCAAAACAGAAGGTATGAGTATAGGCATGTGGCAACATGCAAATCAAACAGGAATCAGCAATAAAACAAGAATAAATAGAAAGTGCTAACTTTAGTAGAAAAAGAATTTCTTCTTATCAAAACAAACTGCAGAGAACAATCCTGAAGCTCCGGATGTCCAGCAGATAAAATTCAACAAAGCCAGTGAAAAACGTGTGGTCTGACATGAACAGTACTATTCTACACTCGCCGATAAACAATTCTTTTACCGCAAACCTTTTTCTTACAGAACAGATTCCTAACTGATTTTTAAAGTTACACCTTTGTCACAGAAAAAAAAAAAAAGGTGTAAACTGGAGCTCAGACAAACATTGCAGCATTTCAACATCTTCTCACAACCGATAGAAAGAAAAAAAAAACAAAACAAAGAACCATATTCATCAGAATCAGAATTTCTGAACGTCAGCTTTTAAGCTGCTACATTTCCAAAACCGAACCATTTTTGAGGAACTGTTTTAAAACAGTTGAAAGCTTTGGGATACCTTAGAGATTTTAATTAGAGGGTCATCAAAAGTCATGCATGCTGCAAATAACTGCATGCAGTAGTTATGGTAACCCATCCAAGCACTTTTTATTTATTAATAGTCACACACACACACAGCAGCATCATCAGAGGAGGCTGCGCCCCCTTAACTTGAGAATGTGGAGTATTTATATGGAGAGCCGTTTTGTCAGGGAAAAGCAAATATCTGCAACATTTACCTGATAAAGAAAAGAAGTTAGGTGAACTGATTATCAACTCCATATATTTTTTTATATGAGATATATATATATCTATATATCTTTTCTCTCGTTTTCTCGCTCATATCATCCCATTTGCTCTCACTTAGTTTTGTTTACAATGTAACGATGTAATATGGTGACAGGCCTGAAATTACAATCACCAAAAAAAACAACCAAAAAAAAAACAAAGAAAAAAAAGGAGGGAGAAAGGAGGGCAAGGCCAGGGAGAACTGCTGCTGCTGTCTGCTGCCCATTACTGACAGTTGCAGCACAGAGGACACAGTCTGCTTGATGCTCGGACATCAAAGAGGCGGCGAGGGAGGCTCCGTCCCCGAAGAGCTGCTCTCTCTGAGCTGCAGGTTCTCCAACGCCACATCTAAAGGCATGATATCCACACAGCCCATGGCACTGAAGTCGACAAAATCTCGACGCTCTTCCTCATCAGAAGAAGAGCTTCCATCGTGCATCAGCGTAGACAAAAGGATCTCTTGGACAAACAGGCTGTGGTCGGCGCTCTCCCCTTCTAGAAACTGTAGCTCTGCTTCAACCTTTTTAGGTTCGTTTAACCTGAAGGAGAACGATCAACATTAGATCAAGTCAATGTCCACATTAGGCAAGGAAAGGCAAGTTTATTTATATAGCACAATTCAACACAAGGTAATTCAAAGTGCTTTACATTGACATTAAAAGCGGCAAGACATACTGTATTGGCCCGAATATAAGACGGGTTTTTTGCATTGAAATAAGACTGAAAAAGTGGGCGTCGTCTTACATTCGGGGTCTAGACGTTATACCCATTTACAACGCTAGAGGGCGCCAGATATCTTTAAAGCGAATGCTGAACTTAACTCCCCAGGCCAAAGCAAACCCCTGTCACGAAGAAGAAAAATAAAAATAGCGGTAGCACGAAGAAGAAAAATAAAAAATAGCGGTAAGAAAGAAAAAGAGAAGAAAATAAGAGGAGAGATAACAGAAAATGTAGAAACGTAGCGACAATCTGGAGAAAAGTGGGTGGAAGATCAGCAGGTTAACCGGCAGCTGAGGAGAAGTTATGATGCAAACTTCAAGATGATGATTTGAATGAGGCAAAATAAGATGCTTTTTATATATATATATATATATATATATATATATATATATATATATATATATATATATATATATATATTGTAATTATTTTCTGTATAAAAATTGAATTTGGTGTTCAAAAAGTCTTTTTTCAAACTTTAGTCTTGAAAAAGAGGGGGTCGTCTTTTAATCAGGGTCGTCTTATATTCGGGCCAATACGGTAATTAGACAGTAAATAACAAATAAGATTGAAAAAATTAAGAATAAGATGATAAGAAAAGAAGTAAAATAATAAAAAGCACAAGCTGTTAAAAATAAGGGCAGTAGAGTACAGCAGGTAAGTTTAATTTAGGAGTACGCTTGAGTAAACAGTAATGTTTTTAACCCTGATTTGAAGGATCTACAGTTGGAGCAGACCTCAGGTCTACAGGAAGTTTGTTCCACCGGTGAGGAGCAGAATAACTGAACGCTGCCTCACCTTGCTTGGTTCTGGTTCTTGGGAACCACAACAAACCAGATCCTGATGAACCTCAGGGGTCTGGGAGCTTCATAGGAACTAACAGATCAAGTATTTTGGTCCAAGACCATTCAGGTCTTTGTAGACCAGCAGTAAGATTTTAAACTCTATCCTTTGACTCACTGGAAGCCAGTGTAGTGATTTCATGACCGGTGTAATATGGTCCAGTTTCCTGGTGTTTGTAAGGACAGATTTAGTGATAAATAAACTGTTGAAGTTCAGGTCTGAGTCAATAATTACACCCAGATTTCTGGCTTGATTTGTAGCTGTCAATGACATGGAGCAAAGGTGAGCGCTGATCTTTTCCCTTTCATTTTTAGGGCCAAAAATGATCACCTCTGTCTTTTCTGCATTTAGCTGGAGAAAATTCTGGCACATCCACTCATTGATTTGGTGAATACAGTTACTCAATGAGATCAGGGGACTGTAGTCATGTGGTGACACTGAAATATAGAGCTGTGTGTCATCGGCATAAGTACAGGGCAATCTAACAAGTGGAACAGGCTCCTTTCAAGCTGATGTTGTAAGGATGAACATGAAGATGGAGTGATGCCCAGCATCTACCTTCTAACCAAAAAAAAGTCTAATCAGAAACCTCCAGAATCATATTTCTCCAACACATGAAGCTATCCACCAGAATCAAGGTCGACAAGGCAGTACTCTACAGAAAACACCTCACCAATATTAAATGGCCAAAAACCTCTATTTTTTTTTTTTAACAGATCCTCTCACTCAGATAAATGCCCTTTTTCATCAATCACAAAACATTGATTTAATGGTTTAACAATATTAAACAATGCTCATTTAAATGATCAACTCAACTTTCACTAGAGAATCAAAGAAATCTTTTGCAAATTACCTGCTAGTTAAGCGGCTATAACAAGGCTCCTGCTATCATGATCTGCAATCATTTTATTAATCTCTTGTTAGGAATCTCAATACTTCCTATATATAGATTTGTGTTAAATAAAGAAAAAAAAAAAGGGGGGAAATATTCTTGATACCATTAAATTTGATAAACCAACAATTGAAGCCCTTTCCAGAAATACCATGTCTGAAATAACAAGGCATCATATCACAAGAAAGCGCTCAAGTCAGTGACTGGCAAAAGACTCAGAAGCCCCCGTGTGGTCAGACATGGTAGTACTAGATAGAGTGGCTTTAACTACTCCAACTGTTGTCAATTAGATTAGTTCAGGGGTCGGCAACCCGCGGCTCTAGAGCCGCATGCGGCTCTTTAGCGTCGCCCTAGTGGCTCCTGGAGCTTTTTCAAAAATGTTTGACCTTTTTTTTTTCCTTTTTTCCTTATTTTCTTTCCTTTTTTTATCTTTTTCTTAATTTTTTCCTTTTTCCTTTCCTTTTTAATCTCGATCTTTTGACTTTTTTCTCGTAATTTTGACCTTTTTTCCTCAAAATTTTGACTTTTTTTCTCGAAATTTTGACTTTTTTTCTCGACATTTTGACTTTTTTTCTCAAAATTTTGACTTTTTTCTCAACATTTCGACTTTTTTCTCAACATTTCGACTTTTTTCTCAACATTTCGACTTTTCTCGAGATTGTACTTCAGCATTAGACTTTTCATTTTTTGCGGCTCCAGACATATTTGTTTTTTTGTGTTTTTGGTCCAATATGGCTCTTTCAACATTTTGGGTTGCCGACCCCTGGACTAGTTAAAGCCACTCTATGTATCAAAAGTCTGGTGTAGCTATTCCTCTAAAACTGAACAAACATTAAAAAAGGAAAGCTTATGCTATTAGACTGAATAATAGCATAATCCAATGGGCCCTAATCCACTTAATATACTACATACATAACGTGTCATTTATAGAGGTTACTGCAGGTCGCTTCTCTCTCTCTCTCTCTCTCTATACCCATTTCCTGTTCACCTATGCCACTTTTCCACTAGTACCTACTCAGCCCGACTCGGCTCGCCTCCACTCATTTGGCACTTTTCCACCAGGGGTCTAACGTGCCGAGTAGATACTAATTTTTCTACCGAGGTTCTAACCGGCTGAGTCGGGCTGAGTCTGTCGTCGAGTTGAGTAGAGCTGAGTAGGTACTAGTGGAAAAGTGCCATTATTTTCCATAAAGGCCACTAGCGCCGCAAAATCTTTACAAAAAAATGAATAAATATGATTTGAAGACAAACTTAGAGATAATATGATGAGCCTCACTCACCGTGCTAATAGGAACCGGGAGCTGTGGGATGAAGGCGTGGGGTTGCTTTCTGCCCTGGCAGTGGCAGTGGCCAGCGTTGGTGCAGGAATGGAGGTGCTGTTGTTGCTGGGGTTGTTGCTGCGTCTCGTCGTGGGGCGGCCCGTCTCCCCTTGCTGCCGCGCAGCTTGAGCTTGCTGCCGCTCCAGCTGTAGCTGCATCTGGAGCTGCTGGAGCTGGGTGGCCGAAGGTCCTGGAGAGTTTATTTGGCCTCCTGCGGCATGCCGGACGCCGGTCAGCTGGGATAACAATTCTGCAGGAGAAGCAGTCACAGGTTTTAGTGTCGGGCGTTTTTTAATAAATTATGGTTTAAAAAAGTAACACTTTGATGCCACTGTGAAGAAGCAGTTTTAATAATATACCCCCCCCCCAAAAAAAAACCACTGGGTTTGTATGTGTATATGGGTCAATGACAAATAAGGATTTTCAACAGGTCAATTTTAAAATAATGAAAAACAGTATCTATTACAGTAGTTCAAACATTAAGAATGTTGTGTACACATAAATTAATATAAACATTTTAAATTAAGCGATTTCAGAGTTTTTTGTCAAGATGAATTGGCACTAACCTTAAAAAAGTCATATGGTGCAACCATGATTCATATTAAAATAAATTAATTTCCTTAACATCTTTTTTTTTTTTTTTTTTTTTTTACAAGTTTTCAGTATTATACAAAAATGGTTGTTTTTTTAATGGTCGCGCCACATGATATTTCATAAAATGGACATTATCAGTCAAACTTTGTTTGTATATTATGATGGAAATATAAATACAAATGTGTTGCAATCTTACACACTACAAGACATTTCAGAAATCATGCCAGATAGGTCAGAAGATTGATTTAAAAACATTTAGAGTGATTTCAAATAAGTTTTCAAAACAAGAGTCATGGTCGGAAGGTCGCACCACATGACATTTTGATGCTTAAAACAACAGCAAAATCCCAAATAACTAGTATTTCTTTGTAAAATTCAAGTGAGTCCATATGTGGGACAGGTAGGTCATATATCTGGTATTTTCTTGTGCATTTAAACCTTTTTTGAATTGAAAAAAAAAAAATCAGTTTTTCAGAAAATATAGGCGTCACGTCATTGACCCACAGTAAAAAAAAAAGTAAATTACAGTGACTTCTCTCTTTAGTTGGGTACACTACAAAATGACATTCAACTTTTTTTTTCTTTTATGTTTCTTTCTTTTTTAGCCCAGCTGAGAAGGACTGAGGTTGGAGCGCTTCTTTTTTTTATTAAAGCTTTTGTATTTTTTTCTTTTTAAATTAAAACTTTTGTGTTTCTTGTTAAAGCTATAATACCTTTGTATTTTCAATCAACATCCCACTCCACATGTACTTTGTCATGGGTGTGAATGGTGGACTGTGCGGCGCGGCCCTGGCCGTGTGTATTGATATTATGTCTAATTTGTATCGTTTCTGTATATTGTGTTGGTATCCGCCCTAAAGGTTGCAACGTTTAGGAAACGTTTAATGTAACCAGAAACGAACCTTCCCGCAACCAGAAACTACAGTTCCCAGAATATTAAACCAAATAGACCTGCGTAACCATATCCTAACGTTCATGGAACCAAAAAACTAACATTCACCTCCCACCTGTGCAGCTACCAGAGGCTACCAGCGTAAGTTAAAACACGCCTAAACACAGGTGCAGCCAATCAATGTCCACTTCACTCAAGCACAAACAGATTTCAAAATAAAGGCAACTCGCAAACAGAAAAAGTAAAGTTTGTGTAATGACATTTTTTCCTATTTCCAAAAGGTTTCCCTATTTCCAAAGCTTTTGTCATTCCTTCACAGGCGGGGCAGGAGTGAACCAACGCAGACCCAAATGACTCATTTCCATGCAATGACAACTGCAGTGTGTGGCAGGGTGGAGGAGCTGCAGCCACTCAGGCTGACGGGACACAGGTGTGGCCCGTCAGCCTCTCCACCCTGCCAGTCTTATAAGGGAGGGGAAGCTGCTGCTGATACTGGTGGTCTGCTGCTGTGGTCGTGGTGCTTGTGCACGTGTGTCCTGGGTGTGAGGTTCCGGTGCATTAAATAAAGGGTTCTGCACCAAACTCCGTGTCCTCTCTATCCTGTCGGTCGGGCCCCGTAGCACTCGCCGTGCTACACAGATAGTTGGGGGTTTATTGAAGAAAATGTTAACGTACCAGATTTCTGTTGCAGGTGCAGAACTGTCCTGTTTGGTCTGGTGAGAACTGTTTGCCCTCCCCTTCCTGTCACCTATGACCTCTAATATATGCTGAACTCTAATCACAACACCCTAGTGTCCAAATGATGTAACCACAACCCAATGATTCAATTAAATAAACTGCCAACAATAAACATAAACGGCTCCTACAGTTAGAGATAAAAAAAATAGATTAAGCGATTAAAAAACAATAATAATAAAAAAACAACGAGACTTCAAAATCAAGTTTATATTTTCAAAGAAAGATGGGAAAAATGGGTGAGGTACACAACAAACAATAGCCCTAATGACCCATAACATGATTTTTGTGTATGTTTTGTCTCCGAATATGTCTACACTTCTGTCCATGTAGTGTATATAGGGTATCCTCTGAATGAAATCTTATATGTATTGACGAAGGGTATATATATATGTATAATGTTTTTAATTGTTTGATTTTTTTTTTTTATTGTGTGAGTGTTTTGTTGTTTGCTGCTTTGTTGTTGTCCTTTCATTTTCTAAAAAAAAAAAAAAAAAAAAAAAAAAAAAACTGCAACATAAACGGCTCCTACAGTTAGAGATTAAAAAATAGATTAAGCAACCTACACTTATGCAACATAACCATTTACATATAATATTACCTCCAACGATTGGATCATGGACAAATTAAAGTTCCTTACCTAGAATGTACGTGGAGCTGGCACTAGAGATAAGAGACTAAAACTTTCAAAATCAAATAAAAACCCTGCAGGCAGACATTGTCTTATTACAGGAGACACATTTAGTTAAAGAATCAATAGATGCACTTAACACGGCACAATTCCCCCATGTGTTCTCAGCCTGTTACAACTCCAGACAAAGAGGGGGAGCGATTCTCATTAATAAATTTGACTGAAAAAACAACGCAATACCTGCAATTAATGCGCTAATTTGAAACCCCTATTTATATTATGTGGATAAATTACTGTCTGCACACCATGTTAACCAATTTCTCTTTTACATGGTTCGGAAAAGATTACGCTGCAAAAGTAGAAAGATCAACCCTTGTGTGTTCCAGTGGGATTCGTAAGTGACCTTTGCAGGAGCAGAAATACTGAAAGACTGAAAGAAGAAGCAGGTTTCTTCACATGTGAAAGCAACTTCAGTCACATGACTGCTTCACCTGCTGAAAGGTGGCTTTCCAATAAACCCACGACTTTTCAGAAGTTTTAGTCAAATGTCACTCGAGATTGCCTTTTGCACATTATTTTGAAAGCCACAGAATGAAGTGATTCAGAAAAATGTCAAGTATTACTTCAGGACATGCTATTTATATCTAATGAAATATGAACTGACATCTGATGAAATATTACTAAAACAAAAAAAGGTATTTGAGAAGCCAAGCACATCTGGGGCTTCATGTACAAAGAGCTCAGCGTGCATAAAACGTGCGTACGCCACTTTCTACGGTCACAGTCGGATGTACAAAAAGTTGCGGTCCCTCACGGACACATCAAGTCTGGCGTACGCACTTTTCTGAGGTTTTGTCCGTTGGCACACGACAGTCCCCACATCACCAGATAAGTTACACAAGAGTGGAACTGCAACAATCTCACAATCAACCACATGAACATATAAAATGTAGGAACCTGTCAATCACAACGATGGAACCTGTCAATCACAACCGTGGAACCTGTCAATCACAACCGTGGAACCTGTCAATCACAACCGTGGAACCTGTCAATCACAACCATGGAACCTGTCAATCACAACCATGGAACCTGTCAATCAACCGTGGAACCTGTCAATCACAACCGTGGAACCTGTCAATCACAACCGTGGAACCTGTCAATCACAACCGTGGAACCTGTCAATCACAACCGTGGAACCTGTCAATCACCAATCACAACCATGGAACCTGTCAATCACAACCATGGAACCTGTCAATCTCAACGGCAGCCTTAGCTCCGTTAGAGGAACCTGCTGATGCAGGATCAGGAGGGAGACAGTATTCAGGGACACACTGATCTGCTGGTCCAGGATCTGGATCATCAGCTGGTTTAGGTCACCAAGAAGGTCAGACATCTCTCAGTCGCCATGACGACCGTATGGGACGACTACTCGAGATAAAAGCCAGATCCTTAAAATATCCCATAACTGTGTCTGAACAGACAAACATTAAAGAACCGGTTCACTAAAGTTCTTTTAAAATAAAACTAACATGTCACTGAAAGGTTGGTACGAACTGATGTGACTCATATGAATATATATTAATATATGAATAGTTTTAATTGAATGTTTAGGCAACTTTCAGAGTCTGATATCGAGTCGGCTGCAGGTGCTGCAGGACTCCAGAAAGTGTTTCTCCGGTGATGGAGGCCGGGACACAGACCGGTCTCCCCTCCTGCGGATGCAACACTCTGAGTTACAGCAACTCGTTCTTTATTTCTCATGTTTTCACCCCGATAATCAGGTTGGAACATGCTGTCGGCTCAGGTGGTTACGCAGGTTTGTCGTGTTGCTACAGTAAATCAGAACCGCCTGGCAAAGTTTGCACAACACCTTACTCTTGTTGCTTTCCTGTGTTCCAGGTTTACACCGGAATACAAAATGAAGCCACACATCTGCTTTTAAGTTTAAAAGGTGCTGGCTTAACGGTGCTGCTACTCACTCAGTTCGCCATATTGTTATAGTTTGGTCTAGTGGGGCCCCATCCGTAGAGCGTGAATCACACAAAGGTGTGGCCTACAGCAGCCCCCACTGGCCATGGGGTTGAATCGATTCAGAAGTTTGCTGAATCAATATTGAATTGCAGGGAAAATGATTGCGATACATTGCTGAATTTGTATTTTTACCCACCCCTAGTGGCGATAATCATTTAATGTCCTTTTTGTATACCAAGACTTTGGACGAGCATGACGGAAAGATAAACATGTCATCAGGGGGAAAAAAATACTTTTAATTTTGATGTTAGTTCAGTTTTTAGCCAGCCTATTCTGCTAGAAGGGGATCCAACTCTCCTCTCCTGGTTCTGATAGTTTAACATTCTTGGTATAACCATGAATCTCACCTGCAATTGGGTCCATTGCTTCTCTGTTACTGGGGCCGTAAGTGGAGTTCTGTGAAGAGGCTGTAAGTCCCCCTGTGGAGCTGCTAGTAAAGTGCATATTTCGTCGTGCTCTGGGGCCGCCCAGTCCTCTTCCAGGGTGGAACATCCTGCGTACATGCCGGACGCTGCTGGACTCGTCGTAAATGGAAACTGTTAAGGTTAAACTCCACATATCCACATATTTTAAATCAATAAATTCAAACACTTGCATACAAGACTGCATGGATGCCAAAAGGATATTAAATCTCTTTGTGGTCTGTGTTCTAGAGCGAGGTGAGCTGTAAAGTCATCTGTGACGTGGTTAGGCTCACCTCCTGGCAAGGCAGCACATATTGGACAGATCTGAAACAAGAAGGTGTGAGAGGCGTCTGTCTGAGACGAAAGAGCAAATGACTTTATGAAATATAATAACCGGCTGCATGTTTACAGAAACCTACTCTCTAAACAGAAAGAGAAAAAAAACAAAAGTTCAAACCACATTATAAAGTAAAAAAAAAAAAAAGAAAAAGGACAGTCCACCCCCAAGTGGACTTTATCTGACTGATAAAATTTAGAGAACAGAAAAGGCGAAAGTGATTTCCAACCCTCAACTTTAGCGATGACTGGATGTTGACAGTCCTGTAATTTAGGATTACTGTTTGAAACACATTTAAAAGTACATTATTACAAAAGCAGCATAACGTGGAGCACAGTTTTAACTAATGTCAAACCAGTGTTGTGCAAGTTCATACTTCTCATGAACTAGTTCAAAGTTCAGTTCACATAGTTTAAAAATGAACTGTTCACGTTCATAGTTCACCATTTTCATTTTGAACTAGTTCAAATTCAGTTCATTTCAATATTTTTAGGTGAGAAGTACGAATGAAAAGTCCCCCTATCCTAAAACTGTTCACCGTATACCAGTGGTCTTCAACCCTGTCCTGCATGTTTTAGATATTTCCCCTCAGAACCCTGATATAAATGACTGTCATTAACAGACTTGTGCAGACCTGGATGACAAGCTGATGACGGCCATTAATAGAATCACGTGTGAGGATGCAAGGAAACATGTAAAACATGCAGGACAGGGTTGGAGACCCCTGCTGAATACAATCATGTATTGTCCTAGTGGCGTTTCAACTTTATTCAGAGGCTGTAAATCTCCAACATTGTAGTGCATTATCAGTGTTTCTACCTGTTACTGGGAGATCAGACCTCTTGGTCTTTCTGGGAACTTTTTTGATTGTTAAGGACTCGGAGATATTTCCTCACACTGGACTGATGCTTTAACTCCACATGACGTTTCAAATTTGAAGTTGACGAGGCAGACGCTCGGACTTGCTTTCTCAGCGCAGGTGGACATAATTTGCACAGAAAGGTTAGTTTCCTACCGTCAGACTCTTTGGGAGACGATGTGTAAAATTCCCGCAGACAATGATAAGCGGATCATCATCTGACGGCTCGCTGACGCTGCGTCTGCAACGTCTCTCTTCACCTGTCAAGGCTGATTTATGGTTCCGCGTTAAATTGACGCCGAAGACTACGGCGTAAGGCACGCGGCGACGCGAACCATACGGTCCGCACGCCGCGTACCCTACGCCGTAGGTCCGCGTTGGTGTAACGCGGAACCATAAATCAGCCTACATTCGTAAAGACTGCAACGGGCTCGTTGAGCATTTTAAATGTGTGCGCCGCCCGCTGGTGAATTAAGAAGGATTATTCCGTAATAATTGGACCTAAACAGTGAAGCTGCAACTCACATAATCTGAACAGTTCAAATTCCAGTTCATGATCTGCAGAATGAACAAGTTCACGTTCAAGTTCTTTATGTGTAAATATGTTGCGTTCAGTTCAACGTTCTCACAGAAATTAACGTGTTCAATGAACGCGTTCATTTGAACGCGTTCATGCACAACACTGTGTGAAACTGAGACTTATTGGTGACGTACATAGCAGGAAATCTATTAGAGTGGTCTCAGTTATGGAGCCACAAACAAAAACTAAATGACTGCCTAAAAAACAGTTAATAAAAAAAACAGAAACCCTAAGTCCAGAACAAAGAACCCAAAAGGGGTAAAAACCAATCATTGGATTATAAACGAGGGACGAAAGCACATAAGTTGTCACGACAGCGTCGGCGCTACGCTGCTGCCAGTTCCTCACACCACTCGAGATGAACAATCATTCAAAACATTCCCATTTCATTTTGTTTTATTTTTTTCCCCTATTCTCCATCTATAAATCCATTTTCTTCTACTTAAGCAGGGGAAAAATACACCTCCCTCTTCCACACAGATGCAGGTTTTCCAAGGTCGGCTGAGAGATATTGTTTTTCCAGTCAGCACCAACACCTCCTCCCTGAGGCAAATGCCTGAAAAACTAACCTGGGCAGCATCTGGAAGGCATCTTGACCAGATGTCTGAACCACTTAAACTGGTTCCTTTCAATTCAAAGTAGCAGCTACTCTACTCCGACCCCCTCTCTGATTAACCAAAGTCCTCAAACAGTCCTCTAGAATAAAACCTAGACACCTTTCGAAGGAGGCTGATTTTAGTTTTCTTTATTTTCAATCTCATTCTTTCAGTCAATACTTACAGTTCATGACCATAGGTGTGGGTTGGAAAATAGATATTTTGTTAAGTCAGCAAGTTTGCATTTTGTGGCTTCACTAAGATAAAACAGTACAAGACTTGCATCACTCTCTCAACATGTCCATCTACCACTACCAAACAGAAAACCTGAAGATTCTCCATCTGGGGCACCAACTCATTCCTAACCTGAAAAAGGCAACCAAACCTTTTCTGTTTGATAACTGTATGCTCAGATCAGGCGGTACCAGTTCTAATTCAAGCACATCATCTCCAAAATCCAAAGTAACACAATCCAGAGCCGACTGAATTTGAAACCCAACACTCCTGTTGCACTCAGGAAAAGGGCTGGGAATCGATTAAATGTCAAAAATCGATTAGATTCCGAATCGATTATCAAGATTTGATTCGATCTGATATCAATTTGGGTTAGTGTTATTAAAAATGTTTTTTGAGCTGTGGCCTGAATTATATGACTGTAGTTAAGCAACATATTAGGGATGGGCGATATGACCTCAAATCAATAAAGATAAATTGGGCAGTTTTACCTCGATAACGATAAATGTACGACAACCCTTAAAGGAGCATGAGGCAGGATTGAGGCAGGATTTATGAAAAAAAAATTCGTATATGTTTTAAGTTTTCTAGTAATAATGTCAGATGAAGCGTTCCAAATCAAAAAGAATGAGCCCTCTAGTGTATCTCTCCGTTGCCTTGAACAGACTGTGTGCTGCAAAATGTGCTGCAATTCGGAGGCCGAATTTCCTGCGCTGGGCTGCGGATGTGACGTCACATGACGCTGCATGCGCGTTCTCCCGTGCCGGCTTCGCTGTTGGCTGCAGTACCCCCGACAGCCATCGTGGCGAAGGGTGGCGCTAGAGAGTCTCATTTCTTAAAAGGAGCCTCATGCTCCTTTAAAACGACACTACGTAACTTTTCCACCTTAATATAATATTTCCAGAGTCATTGTGATGGTACATCAACTTCCAACAGGTTTAATGACACCTCTGTCATGGTCTGAGGGGGTTTTTATCACCTTCACTGGCACTATGTAACTTGGAGGAGCATGGTAGGAACCCTTCCACACTACTGGTAAAGCACTACCGCTTTTGTCCAAAGGAGACGCCAAACTCAACAAAAGCTGAAAGTTACGTTGTGCTGCTTTAACCGGCACCAAAAAATGTCTATTTTCAGATTGGCTGATTGGAGTCAAATGTCTCACTATAGGATGCACGCACCAATGCAGGCCTCGGAAGCATTAATCTCATTACGCCAATCCTGATTGGCTGGTGAAACGTGCCACCGCAGGTAGCACCACCTACCTTACATATCCCGTGCGGACGACACCATGTTATTCAAGATAAGCACCTCTTCGCACTCGCACAAGAAAGAAGGGTTGTCTGGTGAGACATCTTACTCATGTTACTCAGAGAACCGGGGTTATGTAAATAACCTAAAATTCTCTTTCATAATATTTCGCTTGATGTCTCACTATGGGATATGGTTGCTACCGTATTGCCAGACAAGCTTATCCAGCATCTACCAACCCACAGGGAAAAATACTCTGTTCCAATCAGGACAGCAAAACTGCACGTGCCAGGCACGGAGCGGAGACGTCCAGCATATAGAAACGGACAAAAGTGAGAGGCGAGGACCAACTCACCGCAGCAGAGATGTCCTGAACAGAAACTTCCCTGAATAAGGCCCAGGACCAGGCTCGGAGTCGAGTGCGCACGCAAGCCCACAGGTGGCTGCAAACCCTGACTCGTATAAGCCAAAGCAATCGCCTCCACCACCCAGTGGGAAAGGTGGTGCTTTGTGACAGGTTTCCCCGTATGAGGATTAGCCCAGGAGACAAACAGCTGATCGCAAGCTGGTGTGCAGGCGGGGTTGAGGCAGTTAGCTGGTGTGCCAACTGGGAAAAGTCAAGAATTAACTGGTGTGCTAACACTCTGTACTCGAGCAGCCGTGGTGATGCATCGAGGACAGTGCTAACCAAGCCGTGGAGGGCGAGGAAAGCACAAAATTCGATCTGGTGTGACCGACGAAGCAAATAAACACCCAAGGCTAGTTAGCGCCCGGCGACAGAAGCTAAATAAGATCTTTTTGTGGACAGTTCAGCCAACAAGCCCAGGACACAAGATATTCTCCGAGTGAGAAGAGGTGTTTGAAGGACGTGGTGTCGTCCGCCCAGGATATTTAAGGTAGGTGGTACTAACTTCGGCGGACACGTTTCACCAGCCAATCAGGATTGGTGCGATGAGATTAATGCTTCTGAGGTCTGCAGTGGGGCGTGCATCCTGAAGTGCAGGGGTGGGCATTCCTAGGTCCTCGAGAGCCAGTATCCTACAGGTTTTAGACGTTTCCCTGCTTCATTGCACCATGATACAAGTGACTGTGTCGTTAACAGAATTGTCCAGGCCTTGATGAAAAGCTGATGACGATGATTGATTAGAATCAGGTGTGTTAAAGCAGAGAAACATCCAAAAAATGCAGGACACCAGCCCCCGAGGACCAGGAATGTCCTTCCTTGCTATAGTGAGACATCGAGCTAAATATTATGAAAGAGAACCCACAGAGACACACCCCCCCCCACACACAGCTCTAGTCTCACACACACACACACACACACGTAGATCCACCAAAGTCCGCGCATGCAAAACGGTATCGGATAAGTGAATTTTGGAGCTGATTACGCGCCGGATGAAGCTGCGGTTTCTGTCCAGTCGCTCCGGATTTGCCCAATGGTGGAGGTGAAGTCAACTTCATTGACGGTAAAGATGCTTCCCATGAGATATAAGAATATATTCATGAAATATTTGTTTTTGAGCTGGAGAAAAATGCAGGAAAATATAGAACTGAAGAAAGATTGCGCCAACTACAAATCATTATTACATTTTTATACTGAACACTTCTAACATTGTGTTATTTCCTCTGTTCGCAGTGTTTTGATGATGGGAAGGAGGAGGAACTTGAGGTCTTCTGGTCTTCTTAGGCATCCTACCACTAGACTTGTAGTTCTCGAGACTGGTCTTGGTCTCAAGACCGGTCTCGAGATCACTATTTTGTGGTCTTGGTCTTGTCTCGGGTCTCCCGGTCTCCCCATGTGTCGGACTCGGATAATAGAGATGCCGTTGCTCAGACCAAGGTGACAGAATCACCAGTTGTTCCTCTTTTTAATGTACAGTTTTATAAACTATTTGCATTTGATTTAATGTTTTGGTGCATCTGCATGTCTGTATTTAATTAGGGCCCGAGCACTTACAGTGCGAAGGCCCTATTGTATCTGTAGGAATTTTTTTTTTCTTTATTCTTATTCTTTATTCTGACGAAAGGACAGCCTTTTTTTCCCCCTAAACGTGCCCCAAAAGTCACCAAATTTTGCACGCAAGCCAGGCCTGGCGAAAAATTTGATATTTAATGGTTTGCATTAATGGGCGTGGCAAAATGGCTCAACAGCGCCCCCTAGACAACTTTCTGCCTCTAGCGACGCTAGACGCCAAAAAGCGCGCCCACCCTTCATCTGATTGGTTCAGACAGAAAAAACTACACACCTGTATCATGTCACAACTGAAAGAAAAGTCTCTTGGCACCATGGCCGAAACCGAACAGGAAGTCGGCCATTTTGAATTAATTGTGTCATTTTGGCGAAATTTATGCCATTTATGCCAAATTTATGCCATTTCTTCAGCCGCTTCAGAGCCCGAACCGTAACCAGGTGTGTAATACATCAAAATGTGCGTCTCCATCCTGCGACAACGCGCATTACTTTTCTCAGTCAAAAGTGTTACCGTGGCGACGCCCCCTAGAATACTTTTCTCTGCCATAACTTTTGAATGGTTTGACATAGGAAGCCATGGGTGGTGTCATTTCTGATATGCTTATGGGGGGCGGTGGCCATGAGTGCGAGGGCCCGTTCATCGCTGCTTGCAGCTTTAATTATAGTATTGTGTTTATAACGGCCTTGTTTGAATAAATATATGAATAATATTTGCATATCGTTGTGATTGATTAAGCATCAGGTCTATGCCATTTCAGTGATTCCCAGGTGAGTCTCGGTTTAGGCGGTCTTGACTACAAGTCCACTCGGGTAGGCAGAGGGAGGGAAAGTGTCAGCCTCCAGCAAACAAGCACTCCAGGACAGACACTCAGGTGACCACATGTCCTGCCCAAAGAAGTCCAGGTGTGCAGCCACCACCTTCAGACTTTGTGGACAGTCCATCTCATCTGAACTGTTTAGCACTGGACCAGGCTGTGATCAAAAATATTGTGTGCCAACACAAATGAAAATGCAGCAAAAAATATTGCTGCAAGCCAAATATTCAAATCGACTTATGTCACACCCTGTGACCCTGCACAAAGTTCAGCTTTTCAGATGTCAATGCAACCACCAGACAATGATACTGCAGTAACACCACTTGTGCTGGCCAATGAAACTGGACGTAGGATGGGATGCAAACCCCTCAGCTATGTACGAAGCTGTAAGAAATTCCATTGGTAATTTATTGGTATGATTAAAGCACTGCCGTATTGCTCCTGCCTGAGTGAAAGGGTTTTCTAAAAACTTGACAGAAGTGAGATGTTCAACTAAAACCTTAATTTCTCAACCTTCAGAGAAATTTAAACAAATTAATTTGGCAAATTAAATAGTTGACCTTTGTTTTAAAAGACTGACTGTATTTATCCTGAAAACAACAACCACAGACATGAACAATGGAGGATATGCAAGTGCTTTTAAAGGTCTAAAAGGGAGCTATAAGAATAATTTTAATTTGAGTTTCACGGATTAATGGACCAAGTGATGTACTACTGCATCAACAGCACAGTTTAAGACATTATTTTTTTAGTTGGCCATGCCGGGTCTGGTGTGCATCAAATAATACTATCTGGCTCTGTTCTATTGTTTTTCTTTATTACAGTCAAGTGTCAGACAGATTAGCTTTGAGACTGCTAACCTGGTATCAGCAGTGCAGGCAGCAGTCTAAACATCACTTTACTCACCAGTGGACAGAGCTCGTAAAAATCATTCTGTGTCAATAGGTAATATATTACCTTTACCTGTGTTATTTCCCTTTAGTAAACACCATGGTGTTTGTTTCAGGTGTGAAGGGCAATCAGCAATTCCACAGTGAATATACTGCACGTCAGTGCAAAAAAACAGTTAACTAAGACGTAACAGAGATATAAATGTGCAGTTTACTCACCACTTCTGTGGAGGCGTCTGAATGCTCACAGGTGACATGGTCTTGTAGGGCTGCGTCTGTGAAGCCCATCTTGCCACAGTAAGGACATGTGAACGACTGGGGTTGGCCTACTGAAAGAGTATCTCCTCCATAATACAAGTCTGTAAGAAAAGCCAACTATTATCAGCGGTCGGTAAAATGTTTCTTTATACATAAAATTATATCAAATACGATGGATGATATAATCACACAGTAAAGTACTTCCAATAGGGTTGCCACCCGTCCCGTAAAATACGGAATTGTCCTTTATTTGAGAAAAAAATGTTGCGTCCCGTATTGAACTAATACGGGACACGATTTGTACCGTATTTTCATTAACTTTTACACCATATTCTAGTTGAATTATTGAAATAAATTAACTTTTACACCATATTCTAGTTGAATTATTGAAATAAATTAACTTTTACACCATATTCTAGTTGAATTATTGAAATAAATGAACTTTTACACCATATTCTAGTTGAATTATTGAAATAAATGAACCTTTACAGCATATTCTAGTTGAATTATTGAAATAAATGAACCTTTACACCATATTCTAGTTGAATTATTGAAATAAATGAACCTGTACACCATATTCTAGTTGAATTATTGAAATAAATTAACTTTTACACCATAGTCTAGTTGAATTATTGAAATAAATTAACCTTTACACCATATTCTAGTTGAATTATTGAAATAAATTAACTTTTACACCATATTCTAGTTGAATTATTGAAATAAATTAACTTTTACACCATATTCTTCACCTGTATCTATATTATACATCTTGGCTGATGTGGACATACGTAGCATAGGAGGATATTTCAGCTGCTATGGTTGTCTGTCTGTACAGTCATGCAAGTTCAAAGCTATTAAAGAACTTTAAACTTTAAATCAAAGCATTTAGTTTTTTCATATAAAATAAATACATTTTTATGCAGTTTAGAAGTTTTGGGGCTTTTTTTTGGCTCCTGCGCTGCTGAAATCAGGACGTCCCTTATTTCTATTTCTGAAAGGTGGCAACCCTAACTTCCAATTTGATCAATCTGAATATGACCACTTTAGCATTCATGTTTGTGTCAATGCTGTCAGCCAGGTTCTTACCATAGTCTACCCTGGTTAATATACACTGCATCGGGTGCTCTATGCTGTGTCGTGTTGTTGTAGCTCCACTCTCGTAGCACGATGCACACAGGTCGTAGTCGTAGCAAATTAAACACTTGAACCGTCTTCCTCTAAAGTTACCTTTCAAACATGCATCACAGCTCACACCTGCAGAAAAAAAAAAACAAACAGGTTAAATCAAACTTGGAGACAAGTGAGTTAAGCTACAAATTCCCTACAACTGCGTATCTAAGATGCAATGTGATCTCTCTGAATGTCCGTGTCACCTACATGAGCATGTGTTTTGGAGTTACACTGTGCCACAAGTGCCAGCTATGAAGATCCCTGGCGCTCCACTCACTTCACAAGCAACTCAAGAGGCGTGACAAAAACATATGAGAGGTGTTTTCATCACAGTTTTCTTTATTCATTTATAGATTGGTACACACGCATCTTCAAGCTGCATGTTGCAATGGCAAGCCGTTTGAGTATTTATTCCATGTCCTTGATATCAGACCTAAATGTTATTTACTAGTTTGCACTTTGATCATACTAGTTGAACATTTTTTGCACTAGTTCAGCATTTTGTTGTACTAGTATAACAAAAGGTTGCACTAGTCACACTTGTCAAGCAACTAGTAACACTTTTATCCAACTGGTTTGAGCAGAGGCTGTACTAGCAAAGCCATACCTCCTACTAACTAGTAGCATCAAAGTCCAAGGTAGTCATCATTTTAACACACTAGTAGGCCTCTGGGCCAAATTAGTTAACTAGTACAGTATACAAGTTAACTAGTGAGGTTAAACAATTACCTAGTTGACTATTTAGTGACAAAATATCAACTAGACAAGTTAGAATCTTTCTTATATATAAATAAAGGTTTGGAGCTGCTTTTACATTCACTGATTCCTGGTGCTGTGTTGATGTTCTAAAATCCTACGCTGTTGAGCGGACATTAAAGTACAGTGGAACTCACGCAGAAGTTGTCCCCCATGTATATCCTACTCACGACCCGAAAAAGGTTTAATTTAATACGGTAAGGCTTAACTCTACACCAGACTTAAAAGTTCAGAGCTCAAATCACTGCAAGAGTCCCGTGATTGGGACCGCAAAACGGTACTACTTTCTTCTGAGCGTAGTAAGATTTTGGTCCGCGGGTCGAGTCGCGGTCGGCACGCGTGGTCAGATGCGCGGTCGGATGCGCGTTACTAGTCAACACAATAGATTAATATTAATAACCCAATATCGCGATAAACTTTGTCACCTCCACAACACATATTGTGACGTTTTTGTATCGCGTAATTTTGTGGCACGATATACTGTTACACCCCTAATATAAACAGTGTATGGTGTATATAAGTAGTGTATATAATGTGTACAAATGTTGTTTTATTTTTTTTAACAATAAAGTTGCCATTTGTGAAATTCAGTGTTGTGATTTCTTTACAGTTAACATTAATAATTTGTCTTGTAACATAAGAAATGAAATGATGAGGAATCAAAGTAAAGAACTGTGGTGTACCTGTTTAGAATTCAATTAAATCTTCCTGTGTGAATTAGTGTGAAGACGAGGTGACCCGGTCCCCCCTTCAGGGAACTAAAGGCTGATTTATGGTTCCGCGTTACACCAACGCAGAGCCTACGGCGTAGGGTACGCGTCGATTTAACGCAGCCGTAATTCAGGCTTTAAGATCCCAGAGAGTCGTTTACACCGTGTCATAACTGCATGCAAGCGTCCGACTATCGCATCGAGCTACATGACATCGGACGCTCTCTGTCCACACTGAAACCGTTAAACTTGCGGCCAGTTAGGACAGTCCAATAGAAAATAAAGAAATGGAATTGATTTTGTCGCTGACGCTTGCATCACATGGGACACGGTTTAATAGTGTCTCATGCTGCTCTTCTGGCCAGAGCGAGGCTTTGTGCCCTGCCCTGCTACACGTCATTCAGGCAGCCAATCAGCATAGAGCCTCATTATCATAGCCTCCCCGCCCACTCAGAATCCCTCACAGAAAAGCAGGTTAGAACCAGTAAAAATAAAAGACATGACCCAGACGCTGAATTTCTGATGTATGTAGAAAAAACAATCAAAAGCTTATTTTTAAGACATTCATGGCCTGTTTAAAATAGACATTAAATGCCATAATAGGTCACCTTTAAAGGGACAACCTGGACCTTATTTCTGGCATTTTTTATGGTCGTATACTCACCCAGGCAAGTTTGGTGTCATTTGGAGTCCTTCGGAAGATATTAGGGTTTTTTTTTGCGAGCCGCTTCTCCATATAATCCACTGATTTTGGTCAAACCACTTGTGATGTGTTCACGGTCATCTACACTATATTTCAGTAATTATTATTAAAAAAAAAATCATATATATGGGCTGATCACAAGTGGTTTGAAAACAATTGGTGTTATGTATCATAAGTTTTATGGGTGTTGAATTCATTAAACCTCATTAAATCAGCCCATAATATGATTTTATAATAATTACTCTCTTGTGATATATAGTCTGGATGACCATGAACACATCACAAGCAATATGACCAAAATCAGTGGTATGTATCACAAGTTTTATGGGTGTTGAATTCATTAAACCACATTAAATCAGCCCATAATATGATTTTTAAATCAGCCCATATATATGATTTTTTAATAATTACTGTTTTGTGATATATAGTCTAGATGACCATGAACACATCACAAGTGGTTTGACCAAAATCAGTGGTTTGTATCACAAGTTTTATGGGTGTTGAATTCATAATATCCAATATCAAACCAATTCAACCGGGGTCTCATAATGGCACACGGTAAACTAGTGCATGTAAGCCAGAATAAGTGTCATGAAGTCATAACTACTGAGGCTAGGTTAGCAGCTAGGTTAGCAGCTAGGTTAGCAGCTAGGCTAACACGGCGCCTAGCAACGGTGTTGCTAAGCGACACTAGCTGCTCGCGTCTGCTGCCGCCCCGCCGAAGTGCAGCGAGACGCTGCACTTCGGCGGGGCGGCAGCAGCCGCGAGCAGCCGGGGGGGGTGAGACTGAGAGACGGACCCGAGCCGGACCTGACTGTGTTGCAGCACCAGCCGCCATGGCGGGCGCCGAGAGCCGACTCACCCTCATGTCGGGACATCCTGCGGGCGGGCGGAGGCTCGACCCCGTCCTCGGGCTCCCCAGCTCGCTCCAGGTGGGGAGGTTTGGGGGGGTATAACGGTGCAGGTGAGTCCACACCTGGAGAAACAACCTCTCGGGCGGGCAGGATGGTGGATCCCCGGCGGCTCGCTCGGGTTGGCTCTGCTTCCCCTCCCGAGGAGGTGTCACTTATGGCTGATCTTTTCTCGGGGCGGGACACCAGGTGGCGCGGTTTTGTTTGCAGCCACTCGGGCAGGATCCATTTTTTTTCTTCTTCTTTTTTTAATTCGTGTCAAAGGTTCATTATAAGACAAACATGGCTGTATTGGAACTGATATAACTTGCGTTTGCAGTAGCATTTTCAGGCCTGTAGAGGGCATAGTTTGCTTATTTATCTGTTTCGGGATTTTCCCAGAGTCCGTTAAATTCGTTAATATTATAGATCCATGGTTAAGTTACGTGAAGTGAGGTAACCGGAAGTGTTTTCTTCTCCTCCACAATAAGAGAAACGCACAGACAGCTTTCAGATGCTCACTTTTCTCCAACTGATTGTTTTAACCCTCGAAGTGGCAATATAAGTGAGTACATTTGTAATTGTTAGAGTGCAAGTGTAAACTGTTCTGTTTGACACTTTTTGTTCTGTTTGACACTTCTATTTAGTTATGTGTTAATATAACGGTCGGATCCGTTCGCGGACGCTGCTCTGCCTAGATCTATGAATACTAGATCCGCCATGTCCGTTATTAACTGACATCGTTTTGTATCGGCCATTAATTTGTATTTTCTGTACTTTGTGTTTCAGTTTCACAATTTGTGACATTAAACCTGTCCGACCACAACTTTGCCTGTTCCTTGGAGGTCATAGTGTCATGGAGAGTTTAGCTGGCTGTGAATCCCAGTACAAGAGTCACACTAGGTGGAACAGTACAATGGCAAATATACATTCCATACAAATACATTTGTAATCGAAACGAGGTTGATAGGGGGCATCATGTCCGACCTCCCCCTCATTGTATATACATATATACTACCACTTCTAATTATAATAATTATTGTTGGCATTATCATGATATATTGTTTTATAGTGTATATTATGTTATGAGATTGATAGATGGATAGATAGATAGATAGATAGATAGATAGATAGACAGACAGACAGACAGACAGACAGACAGACAGACAGACAGACAGACAGACAGATAGACCTTTTTTTCTTCTTTTTTTCCCTTTTTTCTTCTCTTTTTCCTTTTTTCTCTTTTTTTTCTTCTTTTTTTCCCTTTTTCTCTTTTTTTCCTTTTTTTCTTCTTTTTTCCTTTTTTCTTCTTTTTGTTTTCCTTTTGTTCTCTTTTTTTCTTCCTTTTTCCTTTCCTTTTTAATCTCGACATTCCGACTTTTTTCTCGACATTTTGACTTTTTTCTCAAGATTGAACTTCAACATTAATCTTGACATTTCGACTTTTTCGCGAAATTTCGACTTTTTTCTCGACATTTCGACTTTTTCTCGACATTTCGACTTTTTCTAGCTTTTCTAGCTACATGCAGCGTGTGTTTTCCTTCATCCTAAGGCTTATACAAGACTTTTCATTTTTTGCGGCTCCAGACATATTTGTTTTTTGTGTTTTTGGACCAATATGGCTCTTTTAACATTTTGGGTTGCCAACCCCTGCCCTAGTGGCTCCCTGTGGCTTTTTTTCTAAATGTTTTGACCTTTTTTTCTTCTTTTTTTTCCTTTTTTGTTTCTCTTCCTTTTTTTCTCTATTTTTCTTCTTTTTTTCCTTTTTTTCTTTTTTCTTCCCTTTTTAATCTCTACATTTCGACTTTTTTCTCCAAATGTTGACTTTTTTCTCGAAATGTTGACTTTTTTTCTCGACATTTCAACTTTTTTCTCAACATTTCGACTTTTTTCATGAAATTTCAACTTTTTTCTCGAAGTGCAGAATGAAAAAAATAAATCTTCCCCCAGTTATAACATATAGATAAATGCAGCATGTGTTGCCTTCATTCTAAGGCTGATTTCAGACTTTTCATTTATTGCGGCTCCAGACATATTTGTTTTTTGTGTTTTTGGTCCAATATGGCTCTTTCAACATTTTGGGTTGCCGACCCCTGATCTAGACACATTCACCCCTCCACACATACATCAACATACGGACATTACAAGAACTTTCATCGACATACATTCATTTTTTTTTTGTTATTGCACATAAGCTCCTGTTTTTGTTAAGGGTGGTTATTTCTGTTGGATAAAAGCTGTGTTTGAGTCAGTTTGTCCTCGTTTTCATGAGTCTGTATCGTTTCCCAGATGGCAGCAGTTCAAACAGTGAGTGTTCGGGGTGTGAAGTGTCTTTTATTATATTTTGGTCTTTTTCCTGGCAACGGGAGTGGTGGAGGTCCAGTGTGGAGAGAGGGCAGCCGATGATCTTCTGGGCGGTGGTGATGACCCTCTGGAGGTCTTTCCTCTGAGCTGCTGTACCAGATGCAGATACAGTAGGTCATAATACTCTCGATGGAGGCTCGGTAGAAGGACACCAGCAGCCTCTGTGTGATGTTCTCCCTCCTGAGGATCCTGAGGAAGTCCAGTCTGCTGGGCCTTTTTCAGCAGCTCAGAGGTGTTCACACGTCTCATGGCATGTTATATTATAGTATTATTATATTGTTACAGTATATATTATAGTATGGTGATATAATTTTGTTATATGTTATATTATAAGGATTATTATGTTATATTAGGATATTATTATATGCTATTATAGTATTACATATATTACTTTATATTATATCACTCTATATGATAATTATCTATTTATTTATTTTTCAAATTAATATTCTTAATTTATTTATTTACTTTTATATTATTTACACACACACACACACACACACACACACACACACACACACACACACACACACACACACACACACACACACACACCAGCTGAAAGAGTAAAACGATGCTGGATCAAGAACTCCATAAAAAGTCTTTATTTTTGTACATAAGATTTATATCACTTCTGTGCTGTTGAGGACACATACAGTCTGACAAACCAGTGCATTGTAATGAAGACTTCACAGCAGTGTAGAAGGCACGCCTTGAACTCAACTGTCACTTTACGCCTTTCCCTCCTTCTCGTGCACAAATCCGATGTGGCAACGCAGTCCTAAAGCAAGTCACGCTTACACATTCTATATGTACAATTTATCACACGTGCTTCATGTCGACAATTAAGGGTGACAACTGAGAAGTACTAAAATATTCAAACCTTTTCTCTCGCGATTGGGAAGGAAAATAGTCCTCTCCACAGCTCTCCTAACATACTATTTAGCTCTGCTACTGTTGGAAACAAAAACATGGCAGAGAACCTGAATGAATGAGGTACTTTGTACCATGTATGGGGTGATGGTGACGCTACAGTACGCTCATGTTTTATGCACATGTTGTAGCTCACAGGGAATCCCTTTAGGTGGGGGAATTAAAAACAAAACAAAACTGGTGAATGTGGAGACATGTATTTTCATTTTAAAGGAATATAGCCCTTTAGCATATTCTGGAGTTAACTAATCCGTAGGTCTAATTTTGGATGATATTTATGGTTTTATAACAAGGTGGTGGCAATCCAAAGGCAATACTTGTACCAACAGACCTTTTTATACACTTTCTATACACTTACAAGGTTATAACAACCTACTTTTGTCTGTAGGGACCCGATCAACAACATTACTTTAGTTGGACAACATTTTTGAGTGTTGACGAAGGCTTAAAATAGCGTTATTTTGATGTAGGTGCAGTGATTCAAGTCCTAACATTAACCGCCATTAAGCTGTAAACAAAATATTCAGTTCTCACTCAAAACTGCTCGGATCCATCGAAAGTTTATACTCTTTACCAGCTAATAATAGACTTCTGGTTGTTTTAACTCCAGAATTTTCCTTTAACAGGCTGAAATAAAAATATTGTTTCTCATATTAAACAGCGTTACCTTTAATGTTAAAATGGGTCTGAAATATATTTTTTTGATCAAACAGTCAAAATAGTGGATAGCCTCTTCTGCTCATATAATTCAGTATAGAATAATTACACTTTAATTTTATTTTTTCTTCTATATCAGAATATAACACTATTTACATATGTGCATAAGCTTGAATTTGTTGTCAAAGTCAACATTTTTTCTCGTGTCAAATGTTAATATCATTTTTCATTATTCTTGTAGCACCTGAGCAAAACTGTCTATGACCACAAAAATAAAAGCACAAACAAAACAAAACAAAACATTAAATTAAATGCATACACCATTATGTACATTTTAAAGCTTTACATCTGTGAGCATTTCTATGTACAGTACAATCAAAACTTTGGATAGTGAAGCTGCAGCTTTCTGTATCTCTAAGTAATTAAGGCATTAAAATTGCATTCATTTAATATCAAAACTGACTGAAGAAAAAAAAAAGAAAGCATACAGACCACATCTTTGCTTAAAGGAACATTAGGCATTCAGTTTCACTTCCGCCAAGACTTTGGAATAAAAGATGTGCCATGTTATATTGTTAAAAATCAGCAACAAAAAAAACAAAATGATATAAAATGCTCAAATACAGTGTTTCGTAAAAAAATATGTAGCAAACATTAACACAAGCGTCAAAGCCATAAGACAGACTGCTTCAAAGCCAAAGTCTTTTGATACCTTTGGATGCTAATGATACAATGATATCAACATCATTACGTTTTTATGGGGATTTAGGCAACTTTAGATCCTCATTGTGAAAAACCTGAGTACTTTTAAAAAAAAAATCCAAAATATAGAGCTATCTCACTCTAAAACTGTTGGAAATTTGCTTAACGTAAGAAAGCTAAATACTATTTTAACAGTTTACTGGTAATAAACAAAGAAGTGGAAGGAAATAACACAAATAATTTAAATAAAGCATACAGTGAAGTGTCAGTGGCTCTGCGTGTGGGCCCTTTGGGGTAGCTCCAATGTTGTAACCTGGTGCTTAAAGCAGCTCGGAAAAACAATTTGGATGTATTTGCAAGCATTATCTGACTGGTAACAAAGTAGGAGTCAGTGATGGCAAATGTGTTTTCAAGGTAGACAATGTGTCAAAGTACTGAGGTGTCTGAGGGTTTTAAGGCGTCTCCTCCGTCTGCTCCTCCGCGTGACCCAGTGGTGTCCGATTGGACGCTTCAGTCCATCGCATCTTCCTTTGAGTAGTCTGGGGATTTTCTCTTGAAGAAGCCCAGCTGGAAGAATAGAACAAGTAATTATCAACTTTTTGTTTCTTATATTAGAGAAAATAGTTTTACATTTGGGAGAAAAAAATATTTTTGCTGTTTTCATTAAATTTGTAAATGCTATTCCCCATCTGGGTTTGAAGAATGATGGAGCAAGGTGTGACGAGAGGAGTTACTTGATTTCATAGGCGTGGGAAGTTTTTGAAATATTGAAATGTTTTAACTAATATTGTAAATCACTGGACAAATGTTTTATTGAACATTTACAGTCTAGATCAGGGGTGTCAAATGTGCGGCCCGTGAGCCGCATGCGGCCCGAGAGAGGTTTTCATGCGGCCCGCGAGAAAGTTTCCAGCGCAAAAAAACGAAATGTTAATTCACTAAAAAGGAAGGCATAAATAATTGCCATGAATCGCAGCATATCCGATAATATATTTCTTTCTACAAATCCATCGTTATTTCACAAAGAGAGCAGTTTTCGACATTTTTTTTGTTTTCTAGAATGCATTTGCCGATTTTATTTCTTTGCAGACGGTCGTTTATTTTTATTAACTGACTAGTATTATATATTTTCGCAGGAAAAATATCACTGCTAAAAAGATGATAGAAGATATTTATTCGGAGAATTTCAGTTTTGAATACGAGGATAGTGACAAAGTAAAACATTTAAAAGAGAAGTGCTGACTTTTTCGGCACACTGGCGTAAATATCCACGCCAATTTTTAAAAATAAATACACTTAATTTAAATTTCCTATAAAAAAGCGAAATATAAAAAAAACATACTTGTTTCTGATTATCTTTGTCAAATGATATCAAAAGTATCTTACATAATTTGAAAAAAAAAACCGAGAAATTTCAAGAAAAGATCCTAAAGAAATACATTTTATATAATTAGACAGCTTGGACCAGGTGATGCAGCCTCTGCCCACGTCTGATCCTGCTCCCGTCCTGAGCTACCGTGAGATCCCGTGCTGCCTCCGGGACATCAACCCCAGGAAAGCACTGGGACCTGACCGTGTCTTGGACTGCGTCCTCAGAAACTGCAGATAAACTCACAGAGGTCTATAATATAAGAGGTCACACAGATTTACAACCTCTCGTTGTCTCTGTCCTGCCTTCCTGACAGTTTCAAGGCGGCCACAATAATCCCTGTCCCCAAACAGTCTGCAGTCACTTGTTTAAATGACTACAGACCTGTGACACTCACTCCCTTGTCTGCCAAGTGCCTGGAGAGACTGGTGGCGATGCAGATGAGCATGATCCTCAACAGTTCGCTTACAGGGAAAACAGGGTCAACGGAGGATGCTGCAGCTGTGGTCCTGGAGCCCCTTGGACATGAGGACTTGTATGCAAGGATGCTCTTCATAGACTACACTTTTGCTTTTAATGTCGTCCTGCCAAACAAACTCTTCCTAAAACTCCATGACTTAAGCGTCAGTGTACCTGGACATTGGACCTGACGATGAGTCTGCATACGGGAGGGAGTGTAGCACCCTATAATGTAATAACGCCTGAAAATGTAATAAAATTTGCACTTAACTCAATCGAAAATGTAATAAAACCCAATAATGTAATAACTTAACCAATAATGTAATAAAATATCCTGACTGATATTGTAATAACATTTTTACAGATAATGTAATACCTTATTACATTATTGGGAATTTATTACATTTTTAGGTGGGTCTTTTTTTTTTTGCATATCTGTGTATGACTGTATGGAACTCAAAGTCTGCAATTTAACCCAATAGTCAATCTGTTGTTTCACATCCAGTGTATATAACATTCCTAAATTCTTAAAACATAAAATGTTGAACTCTGGACTGAAAATAAACATATATATTACATTATCTGTCAAGTATTACATTATCAGTTTTGAAAAAAAAAGACCCACCTAAAAATGTAATAAATTCCCAATAATGTAATAAGGTATTACATTATCAGTAAAAATGTTATTACAATATCAGTCAGGATATTTTATTACATTATTGGTTAAGTTATTACATTATTGGGTTTTATTAAATTTTCGATTGAGTTAAGTGCAAATTTTATTACATTTTCGGGCGTTATTACATTATCAGGAAATTATTACATTATAGGGTGCTACAGGGAGGTAGAGCAGTTGACGCTTGCCTCTAAACATTAAAAAGATGAAGGAAGCGATCACTGCAGGGTGGGGGCATCCACACACTTCTCTGCATTAAGGGAGAACCTGCAGAGAAGGTCCCAGTGTTAAGTTTCCAGGGGTTCCAGGTTACAGAGGATTAGGCCTGTGTTGAAAAAATCGATTTCCCAATTCTAAATAGATTCTCATATTAATTCCTAAAAATTGATTCTTTCATCATTGCATTACAACTTTTGGTTATTTTTTTTGTTTATCCCCAAAAAAGTAATGTTTTGTTGGACACGAGAATAACTGGTGCCATGTTTTTGCCTTTAAATATGTTTAAGGGTATGAAAACATTAAAGTGTTCAGTTATAATTGTATGAATTGTCTATATTTCATTACTTTATATACCGTCTTGGGGTTACATTTGCAAAAAATGCTAAAAACCAAATTCTCAAAAATTAAAAACCAAAATAGACCGAAAATGGAACAAATAAAAACGGAATGTGGGAAAAAATAAAACCGATTTCATCCGTCTCTGTTTCCTCCCTGGATCTGTTTGGTAACTCTGACCCACGATGTTTCTGAAAGCAGTTCTATCAGCATTCTGGGAGCTGATTGGTCCTTACAGCATCATTAGCTGCTGTTGAATCTCAATATAATACTAGTAGTAATATTTTGCAAAACTACAGTCATATAATTCATGCAACAGTTCAAAAAACAGTTTTAATAACACTAACCCAAATCAATATCGGAATTGAATCGAATCAAATCAAATCTTGATAATCGATTCTGAATCTTAAGAATCGGAATCGAATCGATTCTTGACTTTGAATCGATCCCCAGCCCTACAGAGGATCTGACCTGGAACAACAACACGAGAGGACGTGCTCAGGAAAGCTCACCAGCGCCTCTTGTACTTGAGGAAACTCAGGAGAGCTAACCTTCCAGACGTATCTTCCATCTTTTCCTCCCATTGCCTCCGCAGATCCCTCAGGATCATTAACGATTCATCTCACCCCAACCATGACTTGTTCCACCCCCCCCCCCCCCATGAAGGAAACCTCTCAGTTTGTTTTTCATGAGAAATATGTGGTAACCATCACTACAAACCAGTTTTGACTCCACACAATCTTCCACTTTAAACACAGAGCATGTTGAGCTCTGATATGCCGGTTGTTCTCCCTCTGTTTATAAAGTTTCCTCCAACTAAATATTTAGCTCTCAAGCATTCTGTTTGTCGTGACGGGCCAAGTGCAGCTGGCTGGACAGGACGCTTCTGAAGATCAGAAAAACTTGGCAGTAAGAGTCAGGAAATATTACCTTCCAGAGGATAAAGATGACGAGAGCTAGGATTAACAGTCCTAAGAGGATGCTGACGATGATGATCCAAATCGGGATTCCACTAACTGTCTCTTTGGAAACTTGGATCGTCACCTGCAAAGGATGTAGATTCACAACGTATTTTAAACACATGCGTGAGGTCACGAGACAATGCAACTACAGGGCTGTCTCAGAAAATTTGAATATTGTGATAAAGTTCTTTATTTTCTGTAATGCAATTAAAAAAACAAAAATGCCATACATTCTGGATTCATTACAAATCAATGGAAATATTGCAAGCCTTTTATTATTTTAATATTGCTGATTATGGCTTAAAGTTTAAGTTTAAGATTCCCAAAATATTCTATTTTTTTGAGATAGGATATTTGAGTTTTCTTAAGCTGTAAGCCATGATCAGCAATATTAAAATAATAAAAGGCTTGCAATATTTCAGTTGATTTGTAATGAATCCAGAATGTATGACATTTTTGTTTTTGTAATTGCATTACAGAAAATCACAATATTCTACTTTTCTGAGACAGTCCTGTATATGATAAGAAAACCTAATGTCTTACATCTCTAGTGTTGTCGTTGCTGCCCAGCTCAAACAGGTGTGTGTTTTCAATGGACAGCGTAGCATTCACCATCATGTAGAGACTGGAAAAATCTCCCTGGAAGGCCAAACACATTTATGGGATTGTTTTCACATCTATCAATGTATTTATGCTCACCGCAAGAACGCAGTTGAGTGCAGAGGCGAAAATATGCACTCATGCATCTCCTCAACATACCTTTATAAACGTAGGTTTCCACATTTTGAATGTAATGTTGACTTGACTGCTCTTGCCCGCAGGGATGGAGCAGGAAAATGTTTCACATGTTGATTGTTCACATTGCTGCAGAGAAAGTCTATCAGTAAGACAGAAGCAGGAACCACTCGGCAGACTTTGGGACATAAATCCTATCACTTACCAGCAGGAAGACACTCAGAGTTTCTTTTTTAGTTTTGGGAACTGTGATGTCGGACTTGATGAACCCCTTAGGTTTACATTCCACCTGGAGAGCAGCGAGAGGCAGACATGAGGATGAGTCTGTATACAAGCAGTACTCGAGTTGTAAAAAAAAGTAAGGGGGGATGGTGGATTTTATCATATGGGGACAGATAATTTGTGCTGATTAAATAATATAATATATTACAAATAATAGCACTGACCAAAACACCTGCAGAAATACTGCAGGAATGACATAGCAGCAGTTAAATGCAGCTTTCTGTAAGCTTTAAATATCCACTGGGCTTACATCAAATACATCAAAACACAACAATAAAAACAGTTTTATGAACTTATCAATATGACTCTGTCCTTCATAAGATAAGTAAAATGGATCACTGCAAAAACAAAGAATATTTTGTAGAGGACAAAACAAAGAATATTTGTCTTATTTCTAGTTAAAATGTCTCATTTTAGTAAAAGAAATTTCATTAAACTTAAAACAAAACTCATCACTGGAAAAAACAACAATTTTCACTTATTTCAAGTAGATTTTCACTTAAAATAAGTAGAAAAATCTGCCAGTGGAACAAGATTTTTTTGCTTGTAATAAGAAGATAAATCTTGTCCTAATGGCAGATTTTTCTACTTATTTCAAGTGAAAATTTACTTGAAACAGATGAAAATTGTCAAATAAGTTATTTTTCTGCTGTTATTTTTCTGGTGATAACTCTAAATGTTGAAATATCAGTAAAACCACATTAATTGATGAAATGACATAAGGGATGGAAAGGGGGGATGGCAGTTTTACAGGGGGGATGATTTGGACCGTTTTTATTTCAGGGGGGATGCCATCCCCCCTTATCCCCTCTCATCTTGAGTACTGTGTATGTGTGTGTGTGTGTGTGTGTGTGTGTGTGTGTGTGTGTGTGTGTGTGTGTGTGTGTGTGTGTGTGTGTGTGTGTGTGTGTGTGTGTGTGTGTGTGTGTGTGTGTGTGTAGACACCTCTGAGGTGACGATAAGTTGTCTTGGAAGCAACAATATGTTCCCCAGAGGAGACAGACGAGGATATGTCACGGTAAGTTCCAGTGGTGGAGTCACTGCATCTCCCGACCTGTCCACCTGTAGATATTTTAGAAAGACAAGGTTAGTGTGTTGAATTCATCTTACTGTTATCTTGCCTGGCTTTCTACAAAACTGCATGTTTTGGACCTATTGCACGGACCAACTGCAACATTTTGAATTTCAGCTGTAGCTTGAAGTTGAATGTGACTGTAGCGTTGCAACAAGCACAGATTCAGCGGATCTGCAGGTGAAACTGGCTGGAATTTTGCAACAAAGTCAACAGTATCTGTCGCGTGATATTGCCATGTCATAAGGCCAAAAGTTATGAACCGACACAATGTTAATACAATTACTAGGCTAAAATTAGGATAACTAAAGGCAAAGTATGGTTTTTATAATGTGTAATGATCCTGGTGACAAAATTATGTTCTATAAAACTGAATATTTTTCAGTTTGTCTTTTGAGACAGCTCCCTGCATGGGTCTAAATGAGGTAAACAAAAGTAGTATTAAGGAGGAGATATGTGTCTTAGGGCCTGATTTACTAAAGGTTTGCGTGCGTAAAAACGTGTGCAAACTTGACAGCACCCGCAAACCAATGTGCAAGCTGATCTACTAACAGCGTGCAAAGAGGACTGCGTCTCTCAAATGAGCAAAATAGCACACGCTATTCATTTAGTACTTTTGCCCTGATGAATAATCAATATGGGGCGTACCCGCCAGAAAGCGCTACATACTGGGAGGGGAAAATGCAAATAGGTTCATTTACCACGCGCAGAGACGCACAGAACGTGACACGGAATGAGAATATCATTTTTGTCAGACGAGGGGGTGCTTTTCACGGCAGGGGTGCTGAATACGGCACAACACCGGGGTATGACTGCAGAACAAGTATAGGCGCACAATAAGAAACACTTTTTTCTCCATGAAAACACGTGATTTATTTATTATCACAAATAAAAAAATGAATGTGCCTCCTGTGGCAACCTTTTGCTGAATAATACTCCATTTAACATTCAAATAAAATATTTCTCCTTTTGCACCTTCCTTTCGAACGTATTAAATACAGACGCAATCACAATCCCCGCAAAAACTTTCAGGCTTGGTAAATCTCATTGCGCGTGGTAAATGGACATATTTGCATCTTTCCCTCCCAGTATTTAGGATTTCTGGCGGGTACGCCCCATATTGATTATTCATCAGGGCAAAAGTACTAAATGAACAGCGTGTGCTATTTTGCGCATTTGAGAGGCGCAGTCCTCTTTGCACGCTGTTAGTAGATCAGCTTGCACTTTGGTTTGCGGGTGATGTCAAGTTTGTACACGTTTTTACACACGCAAACCTTTAGTAAATCAGGCCCTTAGTGTGTTAACCTCCTGGTGTAATCTTAAATTGGTTTATTTTGTTGTTTTGGGCCTCCATTAAGATATTACATTTTATGACAGACAACAAAAAGCGTGTGATGTTCACATACTGTATGTGTACGCCAGGTCTTAGGAGAGTCAAGAAATGATTTACACTCTTGTTAAAACTTATCCATCTCAGATTTGAGCAAGGAACAGCGACCTCTAGTGGTTGATGCAATTGAGATCAAGCTGCAGTTTAAACTACGATGTTTCTTATGTCACACACTGTCAAAGCTAAACTCTAAACATCAGCTTGTCCTGCGGCTGCACAATTTACTTTATCTTCTATGTTTATTTTTCAAGAAAATCCTTCTTTATGGTTGTTGCGTGCACATATTACCGTGTAGCTGACGTCGAGGTTCTCTCCAATCATCTTGGTGTCGTTGAGTTCTGGGTTAAACTTCTCACCGTCTTTTACTACAATGTGCTCGTTCACAGGACTCCTGGATTATGCAAATAGTTAAAAAGAAGTGTTAAAACACAAGTTATTAAGACCAGTAACATAGTTGTTAGCAGTACTCGAGATGTAAAAAAAATAAATCAGGGGGGGTGGTGGATTTTAATCATATGGGGACAGATAATTTGTGTTGATTACAAATAATATAATATATTACAAATAATAGCAGTGACCAAAACACCTGCAGAAATACTGCAGGAATGACATAGCAGCAGTTAAATGCAGCCTTCTGTAAGCTTTAAATATCCACTGGGCTTACATCAAATACATCAAAACACAACAATAAAAAACTGTTTTCTGAACTTATCAATATGACTCTGTCCTTCACAGGATAAGTAAACTGGATCACTGCAAAAACTCAAAATCTTAACAAGAATATTTGTCTTATTTCTAGTTAAAATGTCTCATTTTAGTAAAAAAAAAACTCATTACACTTAAAACAAGACTCATCACTGGAAAAAACAACAATTTTCCCCTGTTTCAAGTAGATTTTCACTTGAAATAAGTATAAAAATCATTTGCCAGTGGAACAAGATTTTTTTGCTTGTAATGAGAAGATAAATCTTGTCCCACTGGCAGATTTTTCTACTTATTTCAAGTGAAAATTTACTTGAAACAGGTGAAAATTGTCAAATAAGTTATTTTTCTGGTGTTATTTTTCTGGTGATGACTTTAAATGTTGAAATAGCAGTAAAACCACATTCATTGATGAAATGACATAAGGGATGGAAAGGAGGGATGGCAGTTTTACAGGGGGAGATGATTTGGACCGTTTTTATTTCAGGGGGGGATGCCATCCCCCCTCATCCCCCCTCAACTCCAGTACTGGTTGTTAGGCACCAGAGAGAAGCACGCAACATACATGTGAACATGTTACCATTGCCTTATTAAAGCAGTGAGAAACTTTTGTAATTTTTAGTGAGCTAGTTTCATCATTGACATACTGATGATAATACGATACACAGGATGGGAGTCCAAAGTTACTGTAGGGACCAGAGACAAAGACAGATAGAGGAATCCTCCTAAAAAGTAATCAAATATTCCCTTTAGTCAAACTGAAACTGATGTTTTAACATGTAATCCTTCAATTTAATATTCCTCTTCTGCTACCAAATAACTCACTCTAAGTAGAATTTGCATCCATTTAGATCGGTCCGTCTGGTCACTTAATGAAATTAAACGCCTTATTTACCCTCTTCTTAGTTTAGTTTTATAGCCGGAGCTGAGCGCAGACCGACCGACCATTTAGCAGCTAAAAGCTTCATTATGTTCACAAGAGAGTCTTTAAGTCTTCGCTTTAGGTGATTTGCAGTGGGGGTTTTTTTAAAGCAGTTCCATCACTGATGTCTTTTGTTTGCTGTTGTGGGAGTTGAACAAAGGGTACATTACAGAGAGGGAATTAAATATAGCTGAGCCACTCTAAATATAAAACAGAAACTATCAAACTTGCTGCACCTTACAGACACAACTAGGGTTGCCACCTTTCAGAAATAGAAATAAGGGACGCCCTGATTTCAGCAGCGCAGGAGCAAAAAGAAAAAAGCCCCCAAACTACTAAACTGAATAAAAATGTGTTTATTTTTATATAACATTTTTATATAAAAAAACAAAATGCTTTGATTTCAAGTTTAAAGTGCTTTAATAGCATTGAACTTGCATGACTGTATAGACAGCCAACCATACTAGTAACTGAAATAGCCTCCTATGCTACGTATGTCCATATCAGCCCAGATGTATAATATAGCTACAGGTGAAGAATATGGTGTAAAAGTTAATTTATTTCAATAATTCAACTAGAATATGGTGTAAAAGTTAACTTATTTCAATAATTCAACTAGACTATGGTGTAAAAGTTAATTTATTTCAATAATTCAACTAGAATATGGTGTAAAAGTTAATTTATTTCAATAATTCAACTAGAATATGGTGTAAAAGTTAATTTATTTCAATAATTCAACTAGAATATGGTGTAAAAGTTAATTTATTTCAATAATTCAACTAGAATATGGTGTAAAAGTTAACTTATTTCAATAATTCAACTAGACTATGGTGTAAAAGTTAATTTATTTCAATAATTCAACTAGAATATGGTGTAAAAGTTAACTTATTTCAATAATTCAACTAGAATATGGTGTAAAAGTTAATTTATTTCAATAATTCAACTAGAATATGGTGTAAAAGTTAATTTATTTCAATAATTCAACTAGAATATGGTGTAAAAGTTAATTTATTTCAATAATTCAACTAGACTATGGTGTAAAAGTTAATTTATTTCAATAATTCAACTAGAATATGGTGTAAAGGTTAATTTATTTCAATAATTCAACTAGAATATGGTGTAAAAGTTAATGCAAATACGGTACAAATCGCGTCCCGTATTAGTTCAATACGGGACGCAACATTTTTTTCTCAAATAAAGGACAATTCCGTATTTTACGGGACGGGTGGCAACCCTAGACACAACCCTCTCCGTTTATCTGGGCAACGTGCGTCGGTGGGGGGCTGGGGGCAGCCTTCAGGTTGCAGGGAAACTTAATTGATCCACGACTCCACAGTCACCCTCTTTGGATATGACTAATTATATGTGCTTTTGAATTTTGCAAGTAGTGTTAAATTACTGTAAATTTTAGCCATGCAACCAGTGTGGTTTTCTAAAAAAAACTAATTTTTATTACAGAAAATATTTTCACAGAGTGGAAAAAATACTCCTAGAGATTACTGTCTTAATGATTCAAATATTTGTATTTTTAAACATCTCTGGCAACAGTTTACACATGTAAAAAGAAATAGCCTCATACAAAAATGTTTTACAATGTGACAGAAAAAAAGACAATTGTTACTGTGCTGCAGTACCAAGATGTCTTTATTCTTACGAGATTGATATAAAACAAAAAGGGTTTTTATCACTGTTATTATTTAGGTGAAAAAAACAGAAAAAAACTAAATTATTGTTAGCTTTTGTAGAGATACTTACACTGTGAATATGACTGCCGGTTGATACTTCACAGGAATGGATATTTGTACAGTGTTGTCACTCATGGACAGCTCCTCACTGTCACTGTGGGAATTAAAAAAACAAACAAAAGTAATCATGAAATGTTAACAATAAAACTAGTTTTTTTAATTTTTGTCACTTATTTATTTAAAAGCCAAACAGAATGAATGATCAGTTTCATATTTGATCAAGTGTCGATGAAAATACAGCTGTGATTCTCTCACCTTGTCGCTGTCACATTGATCTGAATTTTGTCAAGAATTTTCTTTGGATTTGTTTCAAATTTCACTTTGAAATTTTCCTGTGGATGTCATATCACACAATAACTTTAATCAAAAAAAGGGATGCGTTAATGCTGCTAGAATTTACTCTATATCCTGCAGGGAGGACAGATGAAACCAACCTCTGCATTGCTGCCCAGGAAGGGATATCCAACGGCACACTCCAGTCTCGTGCCGTTCAGAGTGCACGCCGTCTCAGGCTGAAAAAGTAAAATAAACATCATCGCGTGCTGCTCTGGTTTACGCTCTGTACGCTCTAAAATGCTGCAGAGAAGAAGAGGAGGCAAAATCTCACCTCGACTTTAACATAGTTGATGTTTGGGGTGAAGGTCAGCGTAACTTTGGTGTTGTAGGCGTTGTCTCGTTTGTTCTTGATGTTGATGTTCACGTCGATTTTGTCATTGGTGTTAACTTTGATCACCATCCTGGAGAAGTAAATGAACAACTGTGAGACGGGCCTGTGATGTGCACACGTCCCCAGAAGGGTGCAGTGACACTCCACACCAACCGCTGCTGTGATTGTTCCTCTTTAACTGGTCGTGAAGCATTTTCATATTAAGTGAAACACACTGTTGACTGAAATAAAACTAAGAGATGTCTTCGAAGCTCAGTATGAAATTCCCTAAATCCCCTAAAGCAGTGGTTCCCAACCTGGGGTCCGGGCCCCCCCTGGGGGGGCGCCAGAGATCTCTGGGGGGCAGTGGTGGACAGTAACGGAGTAAATTTACTTGAGTACTGTACTTAAGTACATATCCAGAGGATTTGTACTTTACTTGAGTATTAGATTTCTTTGGTACTTATTACTCTTACTTGAATACATTTCCAAGACAAATATTTTTACTTTTACTCGAGTAAATTTCTAGGAAGGCTGAAAAGTACTCGTTACTTTCAGGTCTGCTCTTTTTTCTTCTTCCCTAAAATCCTATTGGACACAAACTGTTTTTGTCAAAGGACAGTTTGTTATGCTCTATATTGCTATATTGTACTGGTACATGTCCTTCCTGTAAAGTTAAGTGACTTCAACATTGAGTTATTGAAAGCAGAGATGTAGTTTTCTGTAAAGCAGTGGTCTTTGAGGGGGATCCAGACTTAGTTGGATGGTGCAGGTTCATTTGGTTTCAGTTCATGATTGTTAATAAACTCTGCATCATCTGCTGTCCTCTTATGATCCCATTCATTTGATTTGTTTTTGGTGTTTCTGCAGGTTTTATAACATTGTGGTTCTAAAAGCAGCACATCAGTGCAGCTGGTTTCAAAGAGTTAATTCTCAGAAACAAGAGTTAAAAGATCCTTAAATTAATTTAGAAAAAATATAGTAATTTACTGATGTGGAAAATAAGAAATTTACTCTTACTCTTACTCTTACTTTTACTTAAAGTAAATTTAAAAGCATTTACTTTTGGATACTTAAGTACCTTTAAAAGCAAGTACTTTTCTACTCTTACTCGAGTAATATTTTGACTGAGCTACTTTTACTTGTAACGGAGTAAATTTTGACCAGTAGTATTTGTATTCTTACTCAAGTACTGGGGTCGAGTACTCTGTCCACCTCTGCTGGGGGGGCGCGAAACTTTGTCTGCTTTGAGGATATGCAGTTGTAAAAATTATATTTCCGCATGTTAAATATATAAAAAAAATCATAATAACACAACTAATGGAATACTGTAATCCAAGTCTGTATAAACCCACTTAGAAATATATTTTGGTAATTTTAAAATACTAAGTTATTTATCAGGATAAAAACTTAAAAACATATTATTATATCATTATTCAACATTTAATCATACTACTACTCCGACAGGTTGTTAAAGGAAAAATGTTAAAAAATGTTGTTCTCATATTAAAAGAGACATTTTTCAGAAATATCTTTATGTCCTTGCAATTATTTTTTGTGCCTATCTTATACATTGGTGACACAAAAGGAAGGTGAGAAAAACAAAGTACAGGGTAAACCAAAGAGAAATGTATCAAAAAAAGATAATTAATTTTTTCAATTAAAGATTTTTAACGAATCACTTTACTCTTTTGCTGCTAGTACGTATGGGTCGGGGGGCCCGGCTGGTCTTAGACATAAGTAGGGGGAAACAAGAAAAAAAGGTTGGGAACCACTGCCCTAAAGCATCACTATTCCCCAAGAGGCAACAGGCAATAGCAACCAACAACCTTTAATTATAGCGTCAAGCCTCGTGTAAGACTCACGTTCAGTTCTCTCTGGCTGAAATCTCATCAGAAAAGGACGTATTTGTTATTTTTGTGGAGAAGAAAAAGAGCTACAGCTATGACTGCTTCTTTCTGCGTTTTATCAATGATTTAAAAGCGTGAAAGTACATTTTAATTCCAACACTTACCTTTTTACACTGGCCTCTGCTCGGAGGGCGAGGTCAGTGATGCACCTCTCATCACCTCCACAGTCCACCAGAGGAATCTGCAAAGGGAAAAAAGTGACATTCAAATTTCCTGTTAGTCAAAAATGTATTTAGCTTATTTTTATTCACCTAAGCTTGTCACCGTTTTCTGCAGAAGACCGAGGATGTCTGAACCCGCAATGCTGCTTGACAGCTAAGCTGCAGCAGTTTAAAGGTTAAATTCAGCTTAAAACAAGAAGCCTTTTAAGCATCTTGTAGCTCTTTGTGCCTCAGGGGAGCTAGACCGAGCTGAGTCTGGCCTGATTCCCCCTCTTTGTGGCAGGCGTTTTAACAAAAGCGCAGGGATTATTCAGTAGAGGAAACCCTGGAGGAACGTCAGTACTGCAAGGCGGAGACCAGCTGCCACAGAACAAAACAAGCAACCTCATTTACCGCACATACAGAAGAATAAGCTCTACCTGTCGAGAACATAAGACCGTTACATCTTCACGTAACAAACTGTCTTTTGCCACTGCGTCAGATTCAAAACTGCTGTAATTTAAAAGTTTAAGACATTTGTATTTAAGATGATTTCATGGCATAACAACTAGTCTGAACCAATCACAGTAAAAACCTGCCCCTTACAAAAAAAACACCCTCCCTTGGCACCACCTGCATTTTGCAATGCAACTTATCAAACTACATTACCTCCATTTGTGACATTATTGATTTATTCCCAGGTATCTGTTCTGTGATACGATGGAGTATTAGGGCCAAACTAAGACAAAAAAATAAAAAATGGAAATTACGAGAATAAAGACATAATATAATGAGAAAAAAGTCGTAATAGAATAAAGTCGTAATATTATGAGAATAAAGTCGTAATATTACGAGAATAAAGTTGTAACATTACGAGAATAAAGTCGTAACATTACAAGAATAAAGTCGTAATATTATGAGAATAAAGTCGTAATATTATGAGAATAAAGTCGTAATATTATGAGAATAAAGTCGTAATATTACGAGAATAAAGTCGTAATATTACGAGAATAAAGTCGTAATATTACGAGAATAAAGTCGTAATATTACGAGAATAAAGTCGTAATATTACGAGAATAAAGTCGTAACATTACGAGAATAAAGTCGTAATATTATGAGAATAAAGGCGTAATATTACGAGAATAAAGTTGTAACATTACGAGAATAAAGTCGTAACATTACAAGAATAAAGTCGTAATATTATGAGAATAAAGTCGTAATATTATGAGAATAAAGTCGTAATATTATGAGAATAAAGTCGTAATATTACGAGAATAAAGTCGTAATATTACGAGAATAAAGTCGTAATATTACGAGAATAAAGTCGTAATATTACGAGAATAAAGTCGTAATATTACGAGAATAAAGTCGTAATATTATGAGAATAAAGTCGTAATATTATGAGAATAAAGTCGTAATATTATGAGAATAAAGTCGTAATTTATGAGAATAAAGTCGTAATATTATGAGAATAAAGTCGTAATATTATGAGAATAAAGTCGTAATATTATGAGAATATATAATTTATGAGAACTCTAACAGGAAGAGCATCTTCTTCCTGTGTTAAAATGAGGAATATTGAGTATCTTGTGAAGTTATATTTATATATAATATATATTTAATATTACGACTTTATTCTCGTAATATTACGACTTTATTCTCGTAATATTACGACTTTATTCTCAAAATATTACGACTTTATTCTCGTAATTTCCATTGTTTTTGTCTTAGTTTGGCCCTAATACTCCGTCGTACTGTGACGCCTCATATTTCCGTAGAAACGTAACTTACTCATGCTTACTCTCTGCAGCTCAGATGCACGCGCACTAGCGAGCACGGCACGCTCCTTGACGGCAGCGGGAGGGTTTAGGAAACACTTCGGGGAGGTTGGGAGGGACACGAGCGTCTTATGCGTTCAAATTTTCTAGCCGGTTACTGGATTTTTGGGAGGTTCCCGACTGCGGCTTTAACCAGGCTTAAACTCCATGCTACATTTGTTTGTCCCCTTAACATGAAAGCACGTTAGGATCAACTTCATTTCCTTTAGTTTTCACCCCTGAAGGTCAAAGGTTCAGTCAGCTCTGCTCCCATTCATAACAGTGTCCCACTGGACCATTAAGATCAACAGTGTCGATCTTCCCAAGACAGGATGAGACGCTGCGGTGTCGGAGGCAGCGCAGCGTCAACAATGCCAAACGAAAAAGCTTCCGTTTCACGACTTTCCATTATGCGTGCGTCCCCCTCTCTTCCTTCCAAAACAATAACAGGACAGGTCCTAATAACACTTCCTCGCCTCGGCCAGTGCAGTCGACTGAGGTGACTCTGACATTAAAGGGAGTCAGAGTGTGTCGTGCCTTCAACTCAGGGGCGTCAATTGGGTATGGCAAGGTACGGCAGCCGCCACACCTTGGCTTCAAGGGAAAATGTAAATGTTTGTTTTTTAAATACATTTATGGAATTACTCTGTGTCTATTTGTATTGATTATTCTATTACTTAAAGGAGCTGTATGTAAGAGCAATAATAAAACGAATCATAAAATGACCCTGATATGTCAACAGACATTTAAAAATCATGTTCATTTCAAATACTTATGTCACTGACAACAGCACTCAAGCCAGGATATTCCAGTTTAAAAAGAGGAGTTGCAGCCCTCAACTGATGTTTATGTTGTCATTTTTTGTTTTGGCCTGAAGCTCCACCCTCCACCTATCTCCCAATCACCAAGTCAGTATTGTTTCTGAAGCTCCACCCTCCACCTATCTCCCAATCACCAAGTCAGTATTGTTTCTGAAGCTCCACCCTCCACCTATCTCCCAATCACCAAGTCAGTATTGTTTCTGAAGCTCCACCCTCCACCTATCTCCTAATCACCAAGTCAGTATTGTTTCTGAAGCTCCACCCTCCACCTATCTCCCAATCACCAAGTCAGTATTGTTTCTGAAGCTCCACCCTCCACCTATCTCCCAATCACCAAGTCAGTATTGTTTCTGAAGCTCCACCCTCCACCTATCTCCCAATCACCAAGTCAGTATTGTTTCTGAAGCTCCACCCTCCACCTATCTCCCAATCACCAAGTCAGTATTGTTTCTGAAGCTCCACCCTCCACCTATCTCCCAATCACCAAGTCAGTATTGTTTCTGAAGCTCCACCCTCCACCTATCTCCCAATCACAAAGTCAGTATTGTTTCTGAAGCTCCACCCTCCACCTATCTCCCAATCACCAAGTCAGTATTGTTTCGGCATCCGGGTTGCCAGCTCGGCTCTAATTATGGCAGCCATGGCAGCCTACGTTCCTGCTGCATTCTGCAGCCTACCTGGCAACCTCTGGTTGGGGGGAGGAGGGGGAGGGTACACGCCGCTCAACAATATTTGGAAAGTGACTGCAGTACCAGTTTTGGACATTTCTTACAGACGGCTCCTTTAATACATATAGAATATCTACAAATGCAAATCAGAACAACATGATCGATTTCACTAGTTATTTTACACTGCAAAAACTCAAAATTATTTCTTATTTCTACTTATTTCTAGTTAAAATGTCTAATTTTTAGTCCAAAAAAAATCTCATTACATTTAAGACAAGACTCAAAAACAACCATTTTCACCTGTTTCAAGTAGATTTTCACTTAAAATAAGTGGAAAAATCTGCCAGTGGAACAAGATTTTTTTGCTTGTAATAAGAAGATAAATCTTGTCCCACTGGCAGATTTTTCTACTTATTTCAAGTGAAAATTTACTTGAAACAGGGGAAAATGGTCAAATAACAAGTTATTGTGATGACTCTTGTTTTAAGTGTAATGAGATTTTTTGACTAAAAATGAGACATTTTAACTAGAAATAAGAGGAAAAAAAGGGGTCTCCCACACACTGTAAAGTCAAATGCAAAAAACTTTAATAGGGTAAACAAAAAAGCAACGTTTCGGTCCACAGGACCTTTCTCAAGCAGAGATTTTTAAAGATTCTTTAAAAATCTCTTTTGTTTACCCTATTAAAGTTTTTTGCATTTGACTTTACAGTGTGCGGGAGACCCCTTTTTTTCCTTGATTCACTCCTACCTACTCCAACGCACCTGTTTCACCAAGTCTTTTTTTAGGTGTGCATCAGCCTCCAGACCTTTACCAACTAGAAATAAGACAAATATTCCTGGTAAGATTTTGAGTTTTTGCAGTGAGCGAGACTGCATTTGAAAAAGCTCCAATTTTCTTGACCACACAGATAAGCTCCAAAGACTTCTGTGATGAGTATTTGCAGGACGTGTTGATTGATACTCTAGTTAAGTTCTGTGACTCGTAACCTTGCCATACCTTAGCTTTGACTGAATTGACACCACTGCCTCAACTCAACAATAAGGTCACTATTGTGCATTTCCTACACATGGGGCACACCCGATGAAACCGACATCTCCTGTGATATTCGCACACACTATCTGAAAACTCTCGTCGACACTTGTCTTTAAACCCTCCTGCTAGAGCAAACACGTACGTGGGAGTGTGGGAAGATCGTCCTGGTTGTTGGTGTTGAAACATTAACACAGAGCTGGGGAAACGCTGAGGGATGGCAGTCAGCTGTTGCAGAAGCTGATTTACTGTAACGGGTGCAGATTCAGAGCCAGAAATGAGAAGCCCACTTCTCAACCCCCGCTTCTTACAAATAAACAGCTGAAGGAGCTTAAAAATGGGCTTCAAGTACTGCTTCTCTGTTAGTTCAAATCATAAGCTTTCTGTTATTTTTTGATATTAACTGACGAACAAGAACTTATTTAAAAAAAACAGGTTATTTTTCAGATTGCAACACATCAGGAAGGGAAAATAAGGGAAAAATCCAGTGAAATAATGCTGACCACCACTATTTCACAGCCCTTGGAGTCGTCTTCAACGCGGCTGCTTCATGTCACCTGTCTCGCAGTAAGTGTTGTAATTTAAATTCATTATTTATTTAGGATTCGCTCTTTTACCCAGCATTCCAGCACTTGTTTTGTTGAGGACTTCATCCTGTTCCTACAGCCTCACTAATCCCCAGAGAATCTCGTCCTCGCCGGCAGTTTCCAGCAGTTGCTTGATGTCCTTGATGTCCTTTTTCCAAATGTGTCCAAGTAAAATCTCTGATGGATTTTGGTGCCAATTGTGGGTCAGTTATTGTTTTTAACCACGCGATCAAGTTGGATAATCGTCTAGAGTCCAGATTGATTTCGAGAGCGCTGTTGATCAAAATAATCACGATTCTGACCCATAATCAAGCGAGCCTATGTAATAGTGCTCTTACCGTCTTATTGATGGATCTGGGAATGCTTTCATCCAGGACGGGGCCTTGGTCCTTGTCAGCTAATTCAAAATCCAAAGACACCAAGAGAGGATCTCGGAAATCCAGCCGGGCCTGAGAAGAAGGATGAGAAGAACAAAAGATGAGAACGTCACTCTCTGGCTGTTAATGCCTATACTATGAGACTATGAAGACCAGTTTACAACGTACCATCCTGAAAGAGCAACTGAGTCTCCAGAAAGATGGAGAGGTTTTGACAAGGACGATATTTCGCACTAATATTTCGCCAATGAAAAGAAAATGGTTGAATACTAGATCTGATTAGTCTGGATTTCTGCAAAGACTTCCAATGTAATGGTGTTTTTTCAGTGCCATGCTATAATCTGAACATTTCCACTGTCCTCGTGCTTTCTTCCATGTTCACCATAAATCCAGTGGATTACTACAGGCAGTTGTGCGACTACATTATCATGTGATAGGGATGAGTATGGAGCTAGAACAGTCTCATAATTGACAAATGCACAGGACAAGTTTTACAAATGCACACACCGTTTCACAGAACAATTCACACGTGCGTAGGACAAGATATACAAATGTATTTTTGATGCACACACAAATATAACCTGATTTACAAATGTTTTTTTGTCTGTGAGCTGCGCTGGATTTGCATGTGACTTTTGAGACTCCCCTGACGTGACTCGATCCACAAATACGTTTTTTTTTAACACGGAAGGATCTGCAACCAATCAGATGTCTTTCTTTGTTCCAGCCAATCATAAGAGCTCACCCCACGTGGGGGACGCAGAGCAGTGGATAAAACACGACTTACTCTAAACTAGGGCTGTTCGATTTTGCCCAAAAATAAAATCTCGATTTATTTCTCTCAAAATCCGATTTTCGATTACGATTACGATTATTTTGTGAATTGACAAAAGGCAAAGCAATGATTTCAAATATGCTGTTTTTTTATTGAACATTTGCCCCATTGGACTTTAACTGCAAACTTTGCTCTTATTAAACCAAAAAGGAATGAATAAAGTGCAAAACTCTGTAAAATAAGTTGAAAAAAAGTTTTAAAAAATATAATAAAATATAAAGTTTTATCTCTGAAAAAAAAAATCAAGGAACACGAGCCGGTCTACCCGGTGGCATGTTCCAACGCCCCCTCCTACACTAAAGAGCCTCTCCCACGGGGCACTTGTCGCAGGTATCAAGAGGTATTTCCATCAATCATTAATATGGTATCAATCATTAATATGGTATCAATCATTAATATGTGTGCAGACAAGGTATAAAAAAAAAAAAAAAAAAGTGAAAAATCGATTTTACGATTTTCACGATTTAACATCGTTCTAATTACATAATCGCGATTACGATTTAAAATCGATTAATCGAACAGCCCTACTCTAAACCAATCAGATTAAAGGGGCGGATACACCTGCTGTTTGAGCTGCTTTAGCGCCGTTCGCTTAGAAAAGTGATTAATATTTGGAGTTGGTGGAGTAAAGATAAATGAACAGCAACAGGAGATAAAAGATAAATAAACAGGATGGAGAGGAGGTCACTGTTCTGCTTTTCTTGTGATCTCGGTAAATAAAACAGCGCGATCGGAGATGGTTTGTCGGGCCGTTCAACCAGAGCCGTCGGGAGAGCTCTAGTCCTGCCGATGCAGCATCTGATGATGAGAAACAGCAGAGATATTTATGTCCTGTTGCTGTTTATTTATCTTTACTTCACCAACTCGAAATATTAATCACTTTTCTAAGCGAACGGCGCTAACGCAGTTCAAACAGCAGGTGTATCCGCCCCTTTAATCTGATTGGTTTGGAGTAAGTCGTGTTTTATCCACTGCTCTGCGTCTCCCACGTGGGGTGCGCTCTTATGATTGGCTGGAACAAATCTGATTGGTTGCAGATCCTTCCGTGTTAAAAAAAAACGTATTTGTGGATCGAGTCACGTCAGGAGAGTCTCAAAAGTCACACGCAAATCCAGCGCAGCTCACAGACAAAAAAAAAAGTTTGTAAATCAGGTTATATTTGTGTGTGCATCAAAAATACATTTGTATATTTTGTCCTACACACGTGTGAATTGTTCTGTGCATGTGTGAAACGGTGTGTGTATTTGCAAATCGGTCTGTGCATTTGTAAAACTTGTCCTGTGCATTTGTCAATTATGAGACTGTTCTAGCTCCATAGATGAGAAGTCCCAGCTGAATGTTTCAGACGTCTTGTTAGTATCCATGACATGGTGATTTAAGGGTGTTTTGAGAGCAACACAGTGGCCTTGGCCTGTGTTAGTGCGATGTTTCAACTCGGCTCATATAAAAAACTTCATAGGTGAATCATTCGACAGTTTACTCTAAATAAAAACATCAACCTGGTGGCAGACCGGAGGGCAAATAATCAGGAGTCAGTAGGAATCATCCTCTGGGAACCATGGACATCTCCACACATTTATGAGTCTTGTTAGCAGATGTTGAGCTGATGTATTTACTGGCTAAGACAGCGGGGGGGCATCCAGCTACCGGAGGGGCAGAGGGGCAGAAGCCGTGGGAGGGCTAACTGGTGGGAAAATGAATCAACAATGCAATAACTCTTTATTTCACCATAAGTCAAATTGGTCTCATTATTGCTAATAAATCACATTAATGTAGGGTGGGGCATTGATTTTGGCTGCTATTGGATTGGTAAAATGGATTTAATGCCCCACCCTGCAATTTTGTTGTGGATGGCGGAGAAAAAAAAGAAAGAAAGATTGTGAAGAAGTGGATTGAGTGAAAGCCTAATCGTCTGGTGCCACCACAGGGAAAGTCTCTAACAGTTATTTCAGATTGTATATCAACTACATCCCACTGACAGCCAAATAAACATCCATCATTTTCTGTTTTCCAAAGGAAAAGTGAGACTATGACCACAGTTGGAGGGGTTTCTCCACTGGGAATCACAAGTAACCAAAACCCGCCCTGGATTTACGGCAAACACCTAAAAAGACACCAAACCACCAGCCTAAATGAAGGATTCAAGAGTTTGCCATGTCAACTTATAAATAGTTTACTGTTAATGCATAATGAGGTGGAGACACCCATGTTTCCCTTGGCTTGTACTCAGTACTCGAGTTGTAAAAAAAAATCAGGGGGGATGGTGGATTTGATCATATGGGGACAGATAATTTGTGCTGATTACAAATAATATAATATATTACAAATAATAGCAGTGACCAAAACACCTGCAGAAATACTGCAGGAATGACATAGCAGCAGTTAAATGCAGCCTTCTGTAAGCTTTAAATATCCACTGGGCTTACATCAAATACATCAAAACACAACAATAAAAAACACTTTTCTGAACTTATCAATATGACTCTGTAAGTAAGTAAAATGGATCACTGCAAAAACTCAAAATATTAACAAGAATATTTGTCTTATTTCTAGTTAAAATGTCTCATTTTAGTAAAAAAATCTCATTACACTTAAAACAGGACTCATCACTGGAAAAAACAACAATTTTCACCTGTTTCAAGTAGATTTTCACTTAAAATAAGTAGAAAAATCTGCCAGTGGAACAAGATTTTTTTGCTTGTAATGAGAAGATAAATTTTGTCCCAGTGGCAGATTTTTCTACTTATTTCAAGTGAAAATGTACTTGAAACAGGTGAAAATTGTCAAATTAGTTATTTTTCTGGTGTTATTTTTCTGGTGATGACTCTAAATGTTGAAATAGCAGTAAAACCACATTCGTTGATGAAATGACATCAGGGATGGAAAGGAGGGATGGCAGTTTTACAGGGGGGATGATTTTGACCGTTTTTATTTCAGGGGGGATGTCATCCCCTCATCCCCCCTCAACTCCAGTACTGCTTGTACTGAATGTTCATGAAACAGGCAGTTGAGTCTTTAATCTTTAAGGGCTCAAATTTAGCTTGATGATTTCAGACTTTACCTGTTACTTTAAACATAACTCTATAACCTGCCATGAAGTGTGGATGCCTGCAATGAGCCAGTTGCAGTAAAATGCATTAAAGGGAAAGTTCCGTTTTTTAGAACCTGGACCTTATTTCTGGCATTTTTTATGGTCGTATACTCACCCAGAAAAGTTTGGTGTCATTTGGAGTCCTTCGGAAGATATTAGGAGTTTTGTGCGAGCCGCTTCTCCATATAACGGTAGCGAATGGGGGCACAACGGGACACAGACGATGCAGCGTCTAAATAACACATGATTGCCGCGAAACTCAGTTCATTTCTTTTATGAATCACTAGATCTGCTTCTGTGCATCTTCCAGGACCTGTTGTCTACATCCGGGGCTGTGTGTGTAACAAGGAAATCAGTTTGTAAACAAGACCTCTGAACTCATGACGTCATCTCTGTGTGCGCGTCCCAGACAGGTACAGCTAGACTTTGCTAACGTATACTCTGGCTCAAAACGGTAAGGACGTCCATCATATTCAAAGTCGTCGTCCACAACTTCAGAATTTGACAAATATTCAGACATGTTTCAAATAACTAACAGTAAACTAACAGTAGCGAACTTCAGCTGTACACAGAGCTGTGTCTGGGATGCGCGCACAGAGATGACGTCATGAGTTCAGAGGTCTTGTTTACAAACTGATTTATTTGTTACACACACAGCCCCGGATGTAGACAACAGGTCCTGGAAGACGCGCAGAAGCAGATCTAGTGATTCATAAAAGAAATGAACGAGTTTCGCGGCAATCATGTGTTATTTAGACGCTGCATCGTCTGTGTCCCATTGTGCCCCCATTCGCTACCGTTATATGGAGAAGCGGCTCGCACAAAACTCCTAATATTTTCCGAAGGACTCCAAATGACACCAAACCTTTCTGGGTGAGTATACGACCATGAAAAATGCCAGAAATAAGGTCCAGGTTGTAAAAAACGGAACTTTCCCTTTAAAACTACTCTTTTTCCCTCTAAACACGGTAATCACTGCTGTTGGTCTGAGAGAAGATGACACATCAGGAACAAGGCAATGGACGGTCTAAAGACATGAAAGCCACAAGAAAACCTCAGACTAAAACCCCATTCGCTGAGTTATAGAGTAGTAGACACATTTATCTCACATTTATTGATCCCTTTTGAGTCTTATAGCTGCTATCAGACCTTTTCAGGTCTTGGTCTGTTCCATCTGGGATTCAGGGAAGATAGAGGTAACAAACTGTAGTTCAGAGGTTACAACTGCCATCCCAGAGCCCGAAGTTAAAGCTCCGGGCTTGAACCTTCTGATGAACTTAGACCTTCCTGACGGGAGTTTGCAGGTTTTGCGGAAATTACAGCTTCCTTCTTCCGATGTTAGGTTATGTTAGGTTATGACAGGGCCGCCGCAAGGGGTGTGCGAACCGTGCGACCGCACAGGGCCTCGCCCCCCAAGGGGCCTCGCGCTATGGGCCGTTTTTGAAAAAAAAAAAAAAAAATTGAAAAAAATAAATAAATAGGCTAAATACATTTTTTTTTTCGTTTTTTTTTTCCTTTTTTCCCTTATAAATATCAACAATCACGTTCCATTACAGACCTAAATGTGTACTAGTCTGTGCATATCAATAAATATATGTGCAATGATGCGCGTGTCTGTTGTTCAATACAACTGCGTCAGACCTAGACCCTAGAGGAACCCGTGTCTGGGAATATGTGGACCTTTTTCTGCCCAGATTGGCACACTGTAACAGAGAAAGTATTTATGCTCAGCAACCTCAACAACAGCAGCTGTTTCCACTGATTAGTTCCTCTTTCTCTTGCCCGAGAGCAGCTAATCCATATCTGCACAGGCCTGCAGAGAAAACAACTACCGGACGCTTATAAGGTCTACAGTTGGTGGTACGATGGTAAGAATCGGAGCCTCCAGCTGTGGTGAATAATATAATATGGTTATTGGAGTACTTGCAAATTGTCTTAACATGGAATGTCACTTTGTCTTTAACATGAAACACCCACTTCACTCCCTGATTCACTTTCTTTGCTTATTCACATTCTCTCCGTGTCTCTCCACGTGTTTCCAGATAATTTATTGCTCTGAGGAGCACGGGGGCTGAACTCTGCAGCCTTTGATCGGGACGGGTCTGTTTCATGTTACAACCAAAGTCTTCCCTTTGTCCTGTTTCCTTTCTGACTAACAACATTTACCATATCCCATAAGCAAAGAAAAAAACTAGCAGGATAGATATTTAATAGAAGGTCTCTGGGGATACAGGATTGAAAATTAGGTCTTGGACTAACTTTGTGCAGGTAATAAAACCCTGACTGAAACCACACTGTAAAGAGTAGAGTAAAAGAGTACTTGCCGACATCATGAAGGTCTCATTCAAGCATTTTCTCTGTCTGTCTTTGATTTTGAAGGTCTTGGTAATCTTACGATCACTTTTATCCGTGCCCACATCAATAAACGCAGCCCTGGCTTTGGAACGCAGAGCATCCAGAGTCAAGGTATAACGAATTTCTGCACAAAAGTAAAAAAAAACAAAAAGAAGAAAAAAACAAGATTAAAAAGAAATCAAAACAGAGCCGGTCCACTGGCAGGGTGAAGTCCTGACTGAGTCACCTGCGATAGCGTTTAAATCCTTCGTGTCAGATTTGATGTGGTACCGGAAACACACTTTGGTCACCACACACGCAGACTTGCGCCCCCCATGTTCACACTGGTGTTGGGACTGCTGCAGGTTGATTTTAACAGGGTTGAAAGACATGTTTGCATGCAGCTCTGCAACATCTCTGGACCTGTCATGAAGGAAACACATTTGTAGAAAAGGTAGCACATAGACATAGTTTACCATATTTTCTGGACTATAAGCTGCACCTGCATATAAGCCGCATCCGTTCTATTTTTTTAAAAATAATTAAAAAAAAGATATACAAGCCGCACCTGTAAATAAGCCGCATCCGCTCTATTTAAAAAAAAAAAGATATTTAACTGCAGATATTTGTTGTTAGATCAGATATTTCTGTTGTTAGATTAGATATTTCTGTTGTTAGATTAGATATTTCTGTTGTTAGATTAGATATTTTAAATCTAACTTTATAGGTTTTAAAGGATGTCTGAAACACCACTTAATTTTTGTTTTGTAAATGGAACTGCTCCGGCATAAGTAATGGATGTACCGACACATTTTATCGTTTTGTGTAATCTCCTTGAAATTATTTTTTGTTTTTGTTCATTTGGTTTGTTATTTAGTCGTTTATTTTTTGATTGTTTCTTAATTATTAAATTGTACTCTATCGTTTTTCATATATCCGATCATTTCTCTTTTGTGTAAATTCTTTGTAATTTTCCTTTAATTTCTATCATTTATAGATTTCTAACTGCTCATTTGTATATTTTGTTTTTATAAGTATGATATTAAATTTTATGTTAACTATAGGTGGAGGCACCTGATAAGCTCTTTTGAGTTTTCGCCTCTTCCTGCACTTTAATTTGTAAAGTTGGTAATTTTATTTGTGTAATGTTTAACTGTGCAAATAAATAAATCTAAATAAATCTAAAAATAAATCTAAATCTAAAAATCTATATTGATGTTGTTAGATTAGATATTTACTACATGTACAGAATGATTTTGAACTGTAAATGATGTACATGTTTGTACCTAAATAGATCTTTCCTAACAGTGTCTTTTAACACGGCAGCAACTTTGCTGATTAAAACAGGACAGAACCAAAAGAAAAATAACCGCTATTTATTTATCTATTTATCTGTTTGAAATCTACTTCTATCTGCTAAAGAAGAAGTAGCGTATTTTTCTTTGCATTTATTTTGTCTTAGTTTTGATTCTAATTCTGGTTAGAGCCCCCGAGTGGTGGAAGAAAAATCCACAGAATAGCCGCACCTTTGTATAAGCCGCACGGTTGAAAACCTATGAAAAAAGTAGCGGCTTATAGTCCAGAAAATACGGTACATGTTTCCTTACAGTTGTCAGCCAGCATTTCATTGGCACTAAACTAAAATGTAGATCAAGTTTTACATCATGTGCAAATGCCAGTCCAAAGTCATACTGCTACTTCATGAATACTTCTGAAACATTTGTATGTGGAGTCATTTTCTTGAAGGAAGGAAGTTACGGATGTCATGTGTCTGGAGCAAAATACTTGGCTTCAACTTTCTCCGTCCTAATGCTAAGCTTTCAAAACAACAGCCAGCAGGCCAGGAAGAGCAGCCGCCTGCTGCCAAATCCTATTTAAACACTGAGCCACATGGGAGATTGAGTTTTCACACAGCTTTGTTGAGTTCCTGCCAGTGGAGGCTGTGGGAGAAGATCTGCTTGGGAAGTTCAATTTTCCTGTGAGCTGATGTTTCAAAACTTATTGGGCTGAAGGCTGCGTGCTGGCGTCCAACAGGGACGTACTGTACGTGGGCGGGGGTTTTAACAGAGAGACGATTAGGAAGTTGTTGGTCTCCAGCCTACGGACCCGGTAGGACATGCACAGCTGTCTAAACCCAATGAAGACAGTAGAAAGCGGACGTGTCAGATGATGTCTCCAGGGTTCGAGCGCTGCTGTTAGGCACTGTTTGAGGTGGAATGTGTAGTATAAGGAGTGAATGTTTACATGCGAGGGTGGGTCATCGCTCACCAGAACAATGAAGCCCCGCCCAGGCCCCCTATAGTGACATCTGTGATCCCATCTCCGTTTAGATCCATGATTCCATGTATGGACTGACCAAAGAATTTCACCTTTTTCCCATCACCTCCTGCAGGGATGTGCTGTGGAGACACCAGAGAACAAAGCAAAACACTTTAAAGAGGTCATTAAAACTCTTTTCCTCTTCCTTCATTGTGTTATGAGACATTTTTCCCCCTCCTCAACATATGATGCATCATCTTCTGAACAAAACTGCAAGGTGCTTAGGTAAGATGATCAAACTACAGACATTGGCCCGGTTTCCCAGATCAGTTAAGTAGTTCTTAACAGCGAAAGACTTCTTTCAAACCTTCTTAAGGAGCCTGTGAAAGAAGTCTTTCGCTGTTAAGAACTACTTGACTGATCTGGGAAACCGGGCCAAGCACGTTGGGATTACATCTGGGCTATGACTCAAATTTAAAAGTGACCAGACCAGACATCTTGCAGAACATAGAACATTGCTTTATTAGGGCCCGAGCATTTACAGTGCGAAGGCCCTATTGTATCTGTAGGAGTTTTTGTTTTTGTTTTTAATCCTCGTTTTTCTTCCGGCGAAATGAGGGTCTTTTTGCCCCCCTAAACGTGCCCCAAAAATAACCAAATTTTGCAAGCAAGCCAGGCCTGGCGAAAAATGTGATATTTAATAGTTTGCATTAATGGGCGTGGCAAAATGGCTCAACAGCGCCCCCTAGAAAAGTTTGTGCCTCAAGCCCCACAATACGGTTTGACGTACATGCACGAAAATCGGTACACACCTGTATGATGTCACAACTTAAAGAAAAGTCTCTTGGCGCCATGGCCGAAACCGAACAGGAAGTCGGCCATTTTGAATAAATTGTGTCATTTTGGCTAAATGTATGCCATTCCTTCGGCAGTTAATGCGGCCCGAACCGTAACATGCACCCAGGTGTGTTATACATCAAAATGTGCGTCTCGATCCTGCGACAACACGCATTACTTTTCTCAGTCAAAAGTGTTACCGTGGCGACGATAGATGCCAAAAAGCGCGCCCCCCCTCCCTTCATCTGATTGGTCCATATTTGATAGTTCCTACTTTCTGCCATAACTTTTGAATGGTTTGATATAAAGAGTCATGGGTGGTGTCATCTGACTCGGTTTTGAGTCCTTGACCATAATTGGTGCAAATTAGCCCCACCCCTTCATCTGATTGGTTGATATCTGATAGTTCCTACTTTCTGTCATAACTTTTGAACGGGTTGTGATAAAGACATGTGGGTGGTGTCATCGGACTCTGTATTGAGTACTTGCCCTTCATTGGCCTGACCTAGCTCCGCCCCTTCTTCTGATTGGTCGATATATGATAGTCCATATTTTCTGCTATAACTTTTGAATGGTTTGACATAAAGACTCGGGGGTGGTGTCATCAGACTCGGTTTTGAGTCCTTGAACATAATTGCTGCTAATTAGCCCCGCCCCTTCATCTGATTGGTCGATATCTGATAGTTCCTACTTTCTGCCATAACTTTTGAATGGTTTGATATAGAGAGTCGTGGGTGGTGTCATCTGCTAAATCTCCAGGCCTGAAGAATCTACATTATTTTTGTACCATATATGCCATAGATATAGTTCTTTCATATTTGAGGCAATATCCACTTTTCTTGTGTCAGCATGGCAGGAAGTGATTGTATTTGGACTTTTTTTATAGGGTTGTATCTTTGTAGTAGGAACTGTGTTTGGTCTGAACGGTCGTTGATGAATGTGAACACAACACAGAAAAAAAAGATTGTTTAAACATTAACGTTAGTCTCTTAAAGATTTACAAATTATAGAGGAATGAACCGGCACTGGAGCTCTGTTTTTATCAAGCCTGCAACCATAGAAAAGGGGATTTTTTTGTTTTTTATTATCTTTATTCATGTGTCGTTTGGGGAGCTCCACAGTCCACATAACTCTCAAACCTCAAAGTACTGACAAGGAACCATGAATAAGAGCTATAAACCTCAGTTAGGACAGCAGAAAAGGGCATGTTGGTGCTTGTCATATGTTGGGCCTTAATTTCCAAATAAAATTCTCCAAAAACTTAAGATCTTCTTCGCAGTTCATGGTTCTGACCTGGACAAACTCCTCCTTTAGTGAAGTCTTGTCTCCGTGATAGATGTAGACGGCGCCTCTGTGGTCATTCTCAAACGGTGCACCAATCGCCACATCGTTGAACCCGTCCAGGTTGAGATCCGTCACCGCTGCTATGGCTGTACCGAACCGGGCGCCACACGGTTCATTTTTGTTGGTGCAGCTGGCTGAGTACGGGGCGCAGCAGGACTGGTTCTTAGGCTTTAAGGTGAACTGGTGCTCAAACAGGCCCGCCTGGTGAAAAAGAGAAGGACAACAAAGAGCATGAAGACAGGTTAAGCCATCACTTCATTTTTCTTTTCTTTTTCTCAATTTTACAAGAAATGTCTTCAGCAATCTGACAAAAAAAGAAAAAAGTGTTGGATACCTGACTCAGTTTATAGACGTATACTTGTCCCTGCTCGCCTCTTTCTGAGCCCATGTACATTGGCGCTCCCACTAAAAGTAGGTCTGTATAGGAGTCATCATTAATGTCGATAGTCTGCAGGACACTTCCAAAGTAGGAACCGATCTGCAAAGAAGAGGAGGAAATGAAGGACTGTCGACCTTAAATGAAATGGTGCATCCAGTTCCTGTCAAAGATGTGTCATTTTTACTTTAAACACCACTGTAATGGTATCTAAAACAACAACAAAAAAAGATGTGATCAAAGTGAAGACTTTCTGCTTTGTTACAGAAGGTTTCATAAAAATCCAATGTGCCATTTTCCAAATTACACTCATTTTCAGCCAAACACGTCCATTTTCAGGCTTTGGTTTTGTCTTTAAGGAGACCTATTATGGCATCTAATACCTAATTTAAACAGGCCTTGAATGTCTTAAAAACAAGCTTTTGATTGTTTTTGCTAAATAAATTAGAAATTCAGACTCTGAGCCATGTCTTTATCATCCCATTCTCTAACCTCATTATCTATGCAGGATTCTGAGTGGGCGGGGCTAAGATAATGAGGCTCTGTGCTGATTGGCTGTCAAAGTTTATGAAAACCCCAAATAAAAAATAAACTAGAGAATATTTTATGAAATCAATAAACAATTCCATCATCAAAATTATAACAAATAAAGGTTCAACATATCTTGCTTTGCATTTAATAAGACTAGGTAATATATTAGTTTCACCTTTTAAGTTGAATTATTGAAATAGATTAACTTTTACACCATATTCTAGTTGAATTATTGAAATAAATTAACTTTTACACCATATTCTAGTTGAATTATTGAAATAAATTAACTTTTACACCATATTCTAGTTGAATTATTGAAATAAGTTAACTTTTACACCATATTCTTCACCTGAAGCAATATTCTACACCTTGGCTGATGTGGACATACGTAGCATAGGAGGATATTTCAGCTGCTATATGGTTGGCTGTCTGTACAGTCATGCAAGTTCAATGCTATTAAAGAACACGTTTTTTCATATGAAATAAACACATTTTTATGCAGTTTAGAAGTTTTGGGGCTTTTTTTTGGCTCCTGCGCTGCTGAAATCGGGGCGTCCTTTATTTCTATTTCTAGGTGCAAAATATGCCATGAGCATCCCAATCTGGCCGATAAAAACTGTAACTTTTATACTGACTCTACAGACTAACACGCACCATAATTTGTTAATTCATCTTTATAAGTGAATAAATATTGTTTTGCCTATAACTTATTCCTGCATCCCTCTTTTATCGATCCGGCGAGACGGGTCACCGCGTTTTTGGAGCCCCAAGTCACATATCCAGGGGCTCCTCTGAGCACCAGACCAAAATAATTATGTGAAGCCCTGTTTATATATGTTAAAGCAAGAAAAAACGTGCGGTATTTTTATCCTTTTTAGCGGTATGTTGAGCATCATTATCCATTTGCTCTGTGCTGCGTTTGGCACTATCAGTTAATCTGATGTCATTTTAAGGTCAATTGTAGATACAACAGAAGACACTGCGATGGATCAAACTATGATCTGGTATCCTTTTTGGCTGAAGAAAGGAATCCAGACAAGAATCCAAGCCAACACCGACCTGTTCTCCTTTCAGTATCTGTGAGACGACGATCTCGTTCTCCTCATTCTCCTCATTCAGGCGGTAGATGACGACGCGGCCTGTATGGTTGTACCGCGGCGCCCCTGTGATGTAAAGCACTCCATTGGGGGTCGATGCTGATTGGACGTCATATCCTGGAAATAGAAGCATTCACATGTTGTATGCAGTACTCGAGTTGAGGGGGGATGAGGGGGGATGGCATCCCGCCTGAAATAAAAACGGTCAAAATCATCCCCCCTGTAAAACTGCCATCCCCCCTTTCCATCCCTTATGTTATTTCATCAATGAATGTGGTTTTACTGCTATTTCAACATTTAGAGACATCACCAGAAAAATAACACCAGAAAAATAACTTATTTGACAATTTTCACCTGTTTCAAGTAAATTTTCACTTGAAATAAGTAGAAAAATCTGCCAGTGGGACAAGATTTATCTTCTCATTACAAGCAAAAAAAATCTTGTTCCACTGGCAGATTTTTCTACTTATTTCAAGTGAAAATCTACTTGAAACAGGTGAAAATTGTTGTTTTTTCCAGTGATGAGTCTTGTTTTAAGTGTAATGAGATTTTTTTTACTAAAATGAGACATTTTAGCTAGAAATAAGACAAATATTCTTGTTAAGATTTTGAGTTTTTGCAGTGATCCCTTATGTCATTTCATCAATGAATGTGGTATCACCAGAAAAATAACACCAGAAAAATAACTTATTTGACAATTTTCACCTGTTTTAAGTAAATTTTCACTTGAAATAAGTAGGAAAATCTGCCAGTGGAACAAGATTTATCTTCTTATTTAGCAAAAAAATCTTGTACTGGCAGATTTTTCTACTTATTTCAAGTGAAAAAACAGTGTTTTGGTCAGTGCTATTATTTGTAATATATTATATTATTTGTAATCAGTACAAATTATCTGTCCCCATATGATAAAATCCACCATCCCCCCTGATTTTTCTTTTACAACTCGAGTACTGGTTGTATGATGTTCCGGGATTCAACACAAACAGACATAATTTAGAAAGTGTGAAAAAAACATGTCATATATTATGTTGCCAACTAGAAAAATGAAAAAGAAGTCACCCCGCCTGATATATTCTTAAATGCTCCTTTGGGCTTCTGTTTATATCTGCCTGTGGAGGAAACTTTAAAACACCACTGGAAACTGGCAGGAACACTCATCCTCTCAGAAAAGCACACAGCAGCGCTGCAAGCTGCAGTACGGTCATCAGGCTTGAGGATGTGCCAACAGCTGAGTTTACAGTACAAATGCCTGGACCTACCAGTTCTCCGTGAAATGACATGTTGATTAAATAACTTGATATTAAGATGCTGTGGTTGCTTTAACAGCCATAAAAGGCAACATGACAGAGACGAGAGCCTGTGTATGTTATTTATGAGACAGAGGAAAACAGAGAGAAGCATCTGCTGTAAGAGAGATACATTATCTTGTTCCCCCACACAGCAAAGTGTTTTTATTATCATTTTGCAGCTGTAGAATTTCACTTAATCCCTTAGATGAGTTTTTTTTAGCTTTCTCGGTTCATGTTGATGTGCTTTTTTTTAAATAGAAAAGACAAATCAATACGGAAGAGTATTAGGGCCAAACTGAGGAAAAGAAATATAGGAAATTACGAGAATAAAGTCGTAATATTACAAGAATAAAGTCATAACATTATGAGAATAAAGTGGTAATAGAATAAAGTCGTAATATTACGAGAATAAAGTCGTAACATTACGAGAATAAAGTGGTAATATTACGAGAATAAAATCGTAAAATTACGAGAATAAAGTCATAATGTTGCGAGAATAAAGTGGTAATATTATGAGAATAAAGTCGTAAAATTACGAGAATAAAGTCATAATGTTGCGAGAATAAAGTGGTAATATTATGAGAATAAAGTCGTAAAATTACGAGAATAAAGTCATAATGTTGCGAGAATAAAGTCGTAATATTACCAGAATAAAGTCATAATGTTGCGAGAATAAAGTGGTAATATTATGAGAATAAAGTCGTAAAATTACGAGAATAAAGTCATAATGTTGCGAGAATAAAGTGGTAATATTATGAGAATAAAGTCGTAAAATTACGAGAATAAAGTCATAATGTTGCGAGAATAAAGTCGTAATATTACCAGAATAAAGTCATAATGTTGCGAGAATAAAGTGGTAATATTATGAGAATAAAGTCGTAAAATTACGAGAATAAAGTCGTAAAAATACGAGAATAAAGTGGTAATTTATGAGAACTAACAGGAACAGCTTCTTCTCCCTGTGTTAAAATGAGGAATAGTGAGCATCTTGTGAAGTAATATTACGACTTTATTCTCGCAACATTATGACTTTATTCTGGTAATTTTACGACTTTATTCTGATATTATTATGACTTTATTTTCGTAATTGACTTTATTCTGGTAATTTTACGACTTTATTCTGATATTATTATGACTTTATTTTCATAATTTCCATTTTTTTTGTCTTAGTTTGGCCCTAATACTCCGTCGTAAATCAATATATAAAGATCCACTGAGAAAAAATAATCATCTTCAGACTAAACTGTGTGACATGATCTGATTCATGTAACATCCCTCATATGATTAAAACATTTTAATTTTATAAAATGTTTAATAGGAGATATAAAATAAAAGGTAACTTTTAACTGAACTCTAATTTCTATTTGTCTATGTTAACAGACACACAAAAAAACAGACACTTAACTATGAAAAGGGAGCTGCTGAAACAAATTCAGCAATAAAAATTACAATCCATGTTGTTATTCACTTAATTCTTCATATTTCACTGGATACCTCCAAACTGCACTCTGTCCCTAATTCATTTCTAGTTCCTGATTATAGATAATTGTACTGCGTGACGTATGATGTAACAGATTCAGATCAAACATCATCTCAGGGTCAACTCACCAAGGTATCCGGCCAGGCCTTCGTACCCGGCCTCCGTGTTTGGATCATAAAACTGAGTTTTTCCCGGGTCAACTGATTTTCCACCAATCTCCATTACCACCGTCCCGTTCCAGTTGTACGCTCCCACTGCTCCCAGTAACACGCCGTCCTGTGGGAGGCAGCACAGCTGATGTCAGGGGACAATTTATCACAACCATGGGTCCAAGTTTTGTACAGAAGTGATTACGTTTTTTTTGTTTTTGTTATATCTTTCAAGAAAAAAATGTATATATATGTATATATATATAAAAAAATATATATATATTAGGGCTGGGCGATAGATCGAGATTTTAATATATATCGATATATTTTCTAACGCGATATGGTACGAGACAATATCGTTTATATCGATTTAAATTTATTTTTATTTTTTTTATGATTTTGATATAGCTTATTTTGTGACAAATTGACTTGAATGTCTTATTTGAGATTTGCACAAATGTTTTGTTATTTGCACAACTTCCAACCTCAGTGGAAAAGTCTGCCTGTTACTGTCTACATTGTATTAATTGCACAGTGTATTTTAATTTAATTGTTATGCAGGAAAGGGATATTTGTTTTATTTTATTCAAGAAGCATTTTTATTCTATATATGCAGGCAGTTTATTTTTGTTTCATTTGTTTTATACATTTTGATATTGTGCAGACCTCTGTTAACAAAGGTACCTGTGTGACATTTGGCACGAGACTTTGTATTAAAACTGACTGTTTTTTTAAGGGTTTGCTTCAGAAAAAAACAAAGCTAACAGAGATGCTATGCTATAATGCTTTGGGGGAAACCCCAATTATGGCACAGAAAAAATATCAATATATATGGAGTATCGCCATTCAGCTAGAAAATATCGAGATATGACTTTTGGTCCATATCACCCAGCCCTAATATATATATATATATGGTACTATGTTGTTAGTAAAATTGTTTTTGAAACTATTACTAAAACAGAATATTGGTAATTGGTTGAAACTAATCATTATACATAACAGTTTAAAAATGATCAGAAAGTTACTATGTGAATGAAATAGTAGGATAACTTACAGTACTAACAAGCATGGCCATAAGCCATAAAATAAAACCAGATTGACAAATAATAATAAATAAATACAGATTGAGAATACAATACATAGGGAAATATGTAAAGTAAGGTTATAAAATAGTGGAATGACCCACATTAAAACACAGACACACACAAAAAAAAGTGTAATAGGGTGGGCTTGAATCACACAGGACACAATATGTAGCATCATCGCTCAGATCTGATCAGATTATTCTATAAAAATGTCTATCTTCTGCTTCTGCTTTTGGTTTAAATGTCCGAATTACAATCCAGTAAAAATATATATATAAAAAAAACATCTTTACTTTACTTTAAACACAAACGCAGCTACCATTCCTTCTTATGTCTTCAGTATATGTGAATCAGTATAGTACATCAGTAAATGTTTATGAATATCAAGTCATAAACATTAAACATCAGTTCAATGAGCCTTACAGAATGTAAAATATTTATACAATGTGTATGTCTGTTTAATACGACGGAGTATTAGGGCCAAACTAAGACAAAACATTTTGGGAAATTACGAGAATAAAGTCATAATGTAATGAGAATAAAGTCGTAAAAATTGTGAGAATAAAGTCGTAATGTTGCGAGAATAAAGTCGTAATATAATGAGAATAAAGTCGTAAAAATTATGAGAATAAAGTCGTAATGTTGCGAGAATAAAGCCGTAATAGAATAAAATCGTAATATTATGAGAATAAAGTCGTAATATTACTAGAATAAAGTCGTAAAATTACAAGAATAAAGTCGTAACATTACGAGAATAAAGTCGTAATATTACGAGAATAAAGTGGTAAAATTACGAGAATAAAGTCGTAATATTGCGAGAATAAAGTCGTAATAGAATAAAGTCGTAATAGAATAAAGTTGTAATATTATGAGAATAAAGTCGTAATATTATGAGAATAAAGTCGTAAAATTACGAGAATAAAGTCGTAAAATTCAGAGAATAAAGTCGTAAAATTCCGAGAATAAAGTGGTAACATTACGAGAATAAAGTGGTAATTTATGAGAATAAAGTCGTAATATTATGAAAATAAAGTGGTAATTTATGAGAACTCTAACAGGAAGAGCATCTTCTCCCTGTGTTAAAATGAAGAATATTGAGCATCTTGTGAAGTTATATTTATATATTTATAATATATTACAACTTTATTCTTGTAATATTACGACTTTATTCTCAAAATATTACGACTTTATTCTCGTAATTTTTTTTTGTCTTAGTTTGGCCCTAATACTCCGTCGTAGTTTAAAAATGTTAAAATGTTCAGCAAGAGTTCAGCAAGCATTCAGAGATGGTTCGAGAGGATGCAGTTTTTCTCGTTCTGTGGATGTAAATGCAGTTACTGCAGTCAAATCGAAGTCATAGTTTTTCCTTCTGTGACCTTTAAAGCATGTTGTCACATGTTTAGTCTTCAGTCACACAACTCAGGATGTCTGGTTATTTTAAGTTAAGAGAATGACCCCAGACACAGACACAGTGTACAGAGTGACAAAATGTGATTAAACATGAGTCAGGCCCAGGAAGAAAAAGGAGCCTGCTTGCTTTAAACAAACGCAGGAAATACTCCACTAGGAGCTGAAGAAGGGTGTGAGAGGGCGAAAATCAGCCATCGTCCGATTCAAGCGCCTTAATCATTTCTTGTTTGACCCTTTAGTTTCGCTTGAGTAAAACAGCACCAACATGACTGTAATGTACTGAGTAAGGTGAGTCACCAAAAAGGCTGAAGAGCCACAAATAACACTGCAGATATGGTGACGTGCCTACTAGGGATGGGCGGTATGGACTAAAAAAAGTATCAGGATAATTTCTGGCATTTATCCCGATAACGATAAAAATGAGGATAAAAAAAATACCAATTCAACTCCACCTTTTTAACTATAAATCTATCTCGCTCTCAGATCTGCCATGTTTGATACACAAAAACCTCATCTTTCTTTCTTTCTTTCTTTCTTTCTTTCTTTCTTTCTTTCTTTCTTTCTTTCTTTCTTTCTTTCTTTCTTTCTTTCTTTCTTTCTTGCTAATTTCCTTCCTTCCTTCCTTCCTTCCTTCCTTCCTTCCTTCCTTCCTTCCTTCCTTCCTTCCTTCTTTCCTCCTGCTCTCTCCTTCCTTCTTCCCTTCCTTCCTTCCTTCCTTCCTTCCTTCCTTCCTTCCTTCCTTCCTTCCTTCCTTCCTTCCCTCCTTCCTTCCTTCCTTCTTTTTTCCCTTCCTTCCTTCCTTCTTTTTTCCCTTCCTTCCTTCTTTTTTCCCTTCCTTCCTTCTTTCCTTCCTTCCTTCTTTTTTCCCTTCTTTCCTTCCTTCCTTCCTTCTTTCCTCCTGCTCTCTCCTTCCTTCTTCTCTTTCTTCCTTCCTTTTTCCCTTCCTTCCTTCCTTCCTTCCTTCCTTCCTTCCTTCCTTCCTTCCTTCCTTCCTTCCTTCCTTCTTTTTTCCCTTCCTTCCTTCCTTCCTTCCTTCCTTCCTTCCTTCCTTCCTTCTTTTTTCCCTTCCTTCCTTCCTTCCTTCCTTCCTTCCTTCCTTCCTTCCTTCTTTTTTCCCTTCCTTCCTTCTTTCCTTCCTTCCTTCTTTTTTCCCTTCCTTCCTTCCTTCCTTTTTCCCTTCCTTCCTTCCTTCCTTCCTTCCTTCCTTCCTTCCTTCCTTCCTTCCTTCCTTCCTTCCTTCCTTCCTTCCTTCCTTCCTTCCTTCCTTCCTTCCTTCCTTCCTTCCTTCTTTTTTCCCTTCCTTCCTTCCTTCCTTCCTTCCTTCCTTCCTTCCTTCCTTCCTTCCTTCCTTCCTTCCTTCATGTACGTTGTGCGTGGATTTAACACAGAACCATAAATCAACTTTACACAAAAACTTCATCAACAGGAATTTATCATTTTTACCGCGAGATGACAAATTCTTACCGTGGGGAACTTTTTTGACGGTATTGTGAACGGTAAAATATCGCCCATTCCTAGTGCCTACAAGCAAACTCTGATCTAAAGATATCACTAGCCCACTTTACTTTCGTTTCTTTCTTTCTGGCTATTTCTGATTCTATGAAACAAGAGTTAGTTGGATGTTCTGCTTCGCAAATGTGGTATCTGTTTATCGATCACACAGATTATCGTATCTGGACTTACCGTGGTGGTGTGCGCACTGAAGCCAGTTTGGGACATCTCCATCTCAAAGGACGAAGTATAATTACCAGTTGTAGCTATAATGGAAATAAAATAAATCACGTTAATATTTGGTTATCAGAATACGGTTTAACTACAGGATTAAAAGCACATTAAAGGGATTGTGACATGAAAAACAAATTTTTCTTGATTTTTTGTGTTTTGTTGGGTGTCTTGACATCAATTACACCCAAAAAACAACAAACTTTTAACATTCAGTGTATTGTGTGCTTTCTGGGATTTTCCGCATAACTATGCAAAAACGGCGCATCTGGTTTGGTGGCGGGCCGTTACGTAACGACCCGCTAAATCACCGCCCCCTCCACCCAGCTCCCTGTCTCCTCTCCTCTCCAGCGCACCATAAAGGCTGATTTATGGTTCCGCGTTACACCGACGCAGAGCCTACGGCGTAGGGTTACGCGGCGACGCGCACCGTACGCTGAACCCTACGGCGTAGGCTCTGCGTTGATTTAACGCGGAACCATAAAAGAGGCTTAACACGGAGCTGTTTAGAGCCTCTTTTGTTCTAATCACCGGAGGACAACTGCAAAAAAGACCCGCGGCCACTGACTGGACTTAAGATAAGGGGACACTGCTGCTTGCATGCCTTTATTTTTATGATTGTTTGCTGTGGACTGTCTGCTTCGCCCTCCTGCTTTTCCGTGCATGCTTCGCCTGTCGCTCCCGGCTTAATTCTCCGACGCCGCTGTGAGCGTATGGTTGGAGGAGGAGGAGGTTTGGAGGAGGAGCGGGGGAATGATTGACAGGAAAGGGGGGAAAGGAAGCGTTTTTCACGGCGCAAAAAAACACTGTAATAAAAAGCCAGGAATGGAGTACTAGAGTGAAGTTTTTCTTGTTACACTCTTTTAGACACATTTGAGGGATGTTGGCCAAGACTTTTAATAGTGTTAAAAGCATGTTAAAAATGATGTCACAATACCTTTAATAAACTTAAAAAAGGAAGCTACTTGTAATATTGTAAATAATTATATCAAACCACTCTTTGGTTTGCAAAGTCATAAATGAGCATCTCAGGGTCAGATTTTTACTGATTCTTGAGATCACATCAAAAAGAGGAAACCCTCCCGCCAGACTCCAGCCTACAATACAGTGTTTGTGTTTAAGGCACACCAGTGAGTGTACTGGGGCTACACTGGGATTTAGCTGTGGACAAAGACATTGAAAGGGTTTTCTGAGTCAAAAAAAAAAAAAAAAAACTTCATGAGAGTTTGAGATGTATAAGGGTTTGATTCTATCTGATCAACTTGGTTGATCTGATGGATCTGTAATAGACATTAATAAAACGGATGGACCAAACAATCACCTGCCCGTCACAATCCAAATCAGTCAAGTTTGGGACAATATGAGAAATGCAAAGAAGAAACAAAAAAATAAATACATAAAAATGCTGCTTCTTTCATTTTATTGCTAAAAGTATGTATCCAAGATATTTCTTGTTTTTTCTCACCTGCTTTGTTTCATTTGTAAATATACAGAATCCCTAAGCCTTGCTACACAATAGATGATTATCACATCAAATCATATCCTTATCAAAATCAGGGTAGACAACAAACGTACGTATGGAAGAGGATTAGGGCTACTGAAGAAAAAACATTGAATTTCTGAGAAAAAAGTCTGACTTTTTTTTAGAAATAAAAAAAAATCCTCCTTAAAATTGTTTTGTTTGTTTTAGGTTTCTGAAAAAAGTCAGAATTCTGACTTTTTTTTTAAAATAAAAAAAAATCCTCCTTAAAATAGTTTTGTTTGTTTTAGGTTTCTGAAAAAAGTCAGAATTCTGACTTTTTTTTAGAAATAAAAAAAAATCCTCCTTAAAATTGTTTTGTTTGTTTTAGGTTTCTGAAAAAAGTCTGAATTCTGACTTTAAAGTCAGAATGCTATTTTGTTTCTTCAGTGGCCCAAATCCTCTTATGTTCATACAACCTTTTTTTTAAATGCGTTTACCTTCCAAGGCAAAAATCTTGCTGCCCAGCGTATCCACTATGTGCACCAAAGCGAGCTCATCGGACACGTTGAAGAAGTGATCTTGCAACGGCTGACTGGAAATGTTTTCGATTTCTCTGATAAACTTATGAACGTCCGCTGCACTTTTGTTCTGACGGCCATAGTCTCCCAAAACCTGAAAACAACAATAAACTGTTATTATATATTCAGAAATGTATACTAATGATCAGCAATGTCATCGATCACGTTGATAATTAAGCTAACCACATATCTCTTAAAGATGGAGTTGAATATTTTCCATACATTTCACAGTTGCAATGGATATTAAAAATGTCTGCATGTCAAAATAAAAAAATATACTTTGATACCGTAACTATGAAAGCCAAAATGCATAAATGCAGGTTACAAGACTGTTGACCAAAAAAAAGTAAGAGACAATTGTACCCACAGCGATGCCAAACCTCTCGATACCGTCCTTCTCACAGTTGTCGATGACCCTGGGTAGATCGTGGGAGTCATGTGACTCTCCATCCGTCACAATCACCATCACTTTCTTCATCCCAGGTCTTGCACCTCGCTCCAGCATAAAGGCCTCCTTCCTGATTTGCACAAAATGAGAAAAAAGGACGGTGAAAGATAACATTCCATCCAAGATCAAGTACGTAATGATCAGAGGTGTCAAGTAACGAAGTACAAATACTTTGTTACCTTACTTAAGTAGAAATTTTGGTTATCTATACTTCACTGGAGTAATTATTTTTCAGACGACTTTTTACTTTTACTCCTTACATTTTCACACAATTATCTGTACTTTTTACTCCTTACATTTTAAAAACAGCCTTGTTACTATTGATGTGCAATACTCCCATCCTTTCAAGGGCAATATTATTATTTTTCCATCCATTTAAGTGCAATATCCCCCCACCCATTCATGTACATTTTCATCCTCCCATTCACTCTTGTTTATAGTGTGTATATATATATATATATATATATATTCAGGGCCGCCGCAAGGGGTGTGCGAACCGTGCGACCGCACGGGGCCTCGCGCCCCAAGGGGCCTCGCGCTATGGGCCGTTTTTCAATTTTTTTAATTTTTTCTTTTTTTTTCTTTTTTTTTTTTCGTTTTTTCCCTTATGAATATCAACAGACGCGTTCCATTACAGACCTAAATGTGTACTAGTCTGTGCATATCAATAAATATATGTGCAATGATGCGCGTGTCTGTTGTTCCATACAACTGATCAGACCAAGCGCAGACACAAGCTGCTCTGATCCAGACGGTGGAGTTGGAACAAACTGTTACACAATGTCGAGAGAACGAGACAGATTCAGAAAATTTCCATCAGGGGATGAAAAAAGAAAAAAACTAAAGAAAATGGAAGAGTTTAATGCCTCTCTGAAAGGCTCGTTTGATAAATTTGTTACAAAAATCATCGATCTCAAGCAGCCGTGGGGCCCCACGTCAAGGCAAGAGATGATGATGAGGCAGGGGAAGGTATCCAGTATTTTACTAATTGGAGAGTTAAAATTGCACATATAGACACTCAATCCGACCCGAAAAACCCAAAAATTTCACGCGCAAGGGCCCCCCCCCCCGCCATTTCGCACAGGGCCTCGCAAATCTCCCAGGCGGCTCTGTATATATTTATGTTTCCTTGTTTGCATTGTCTTTGCATGTGTGCACTTCGACGGAGCTGCTGCCTAATTTCACTGTACCTGTACAATGATAATAAAGGCTTTCTATTTTATTCTATTCTATTCTACTCTATTTCATTTCGGCCTTTAAAAAAAAACTATCCAGTTAAATTGCTCCATCCGGATAGGGTGAATTTGGTTGTGGTTGTTTCAGATGTTCTTGTCCAGTTTTGTTCTTACATCCGTTCCCTCAGATTCCTGCAACTAAACTTGGATGTACATTCCAATAAAGGTTAGGATAAATGATAACATGCCTCTGAAGTTTGACTTTTTGCACCATTACAATACTTATAGGCAACTAGTCATCATATCTCCTGCTCTCTGAAACACATGTTAATACTCAATAGTACACATATATGATTCTTTAATATATTTGCATTATACTAAGACGCATTCATTTTCAATGGCTTTTGTCCTTAATGGCTTTTTTCCCCCTTACATTACTTTTACTTTTATACTTTAAGTATTTTTAAACGCTAGTATCTATACTTCTACCTGAGTAATGAATTTGAATACTTTTGACACCTCTGATTGGTATTCCTTTTATGATCATGATGCTTCCCACAGTGTAAAAATATCCCTATTCCTAAACCTGTTATTCTTCAAGTTGACTTAACATTTTCAGATAATTTATCCCCATTAAATCAAGATAATGTTCCTCATATTAGACAAGTGGAGCAACAGCACCTGAACAAGCATGCACTATCTAATAAACATAAGTGTGCATATACACTTTTCACACTTTTACAGCCAATAATCAATGATAAATTGATTAGGAAATAAAGTTGGCTTTTTCCCCCCTTACATTACTTTTACTTTTATACTTTAAGTAGTTTTGAAACCAGTACTTTTATACTTTTACTCGAGTTAAAAAACCTGAGATGATACTTCAACTTCTACAGGAGTATTTTTAAACTCTAGTATCTATACTTCTACCTGAGTAATGAATGTGAATACTTTTGACATCTCTGGTAATGATACACCTTTTAGATACTGTGTGTTTCCAGCCAACTGTGACCTCTAGACGAGGTGTTAGCCTCTGCTCAGTACCTGGCTGTTTCCACGGCAAGGAAAGTGTTGGTCTTGATGCCGGTGTGTTGAGGAAGTTTCTCCACAAACTTAACCAGCTCACCAGTGTTGTCAAACTGGCTCAGGTTGACGAGGTGGCTCACAGTTTTACCATAAGACACTATCCCCACCTGGAAGACACACACACACACACACACATGCACATGTATTTTTCATTTATTCAGGGTTCTTCTGTCCTCGTGCTGCCCCTCCCAGGCAGCCTGCAGAGGATGTGGCTGTGTCTGGCAGGGCCGACGACGTGACACAATGTTCTTTATTCAGAAGACTTCAGCGACCATGGAAGATGTGACTCTCAACCACGGGCCTCCACGGCGAGAAGACTTTCCAGTGCTTCCCTGTGGAAAACTCTGCAGGCTCCAGACCAGACTACTGTAGCCATAATACAAGCTCCAGACCAGATGAACATAACCATAATACAAGCTAATCATCCATTCCTGGAACAAACCAAGACAAACGGACAAAAATACACTGCAAGTATAACCTAATGAGACAGAGGATTGTCTTATAGATGGCAACATGGAGAACATTACATAACAGAGGGGATTGAAGTCATCACATACTCTTTTAAATACAAACCATTTGTATCATATACAATAAAACATATCTTTTTTAAATGTTTAAGAGAATAATGATTTATATTTAACTTATCTATTCAAGGCAATGGCCAACTCGAGGTGTAATGTTACAGCGAGGTGTAATCCCAAATACTGTGAGTGTGTGTGTGTGTGATAAAAATGACGATAAAAAAAATACCAGTTCAACTCCACCTTTTTAACTATAAATCTTTCTTTCTTTCTTTCTTTCTTTCTTTCTTTCTTTCTTTCTTTCTTTCTTTCTTTCTTTCTTTCTTTCTTTCTTTCTTTCTTTCTTTCTTTCTTTCTTTCTTTCTTTCTTTCTTTTTTTCTTCCTTCTCTTCCTTCCTTCCTTCTTCCCTTCCTCTTTTCTCCCTTCCTTCCTTCCTTCCTTCCTTCCTTCCTTCCTTCCTTCTTCCCTTCCTCTTTTCTCCCTTCCTTCCTTCCTTCCTTCCTTCCTTCTTTCCTCCTGCTCTCTCCTTCCTTCCTTCCTTCCTTCCTTCTTTTCTCCCTTCCTTCCTTCCTTCCTTCCTTCCTTCCTTCCTTCCTTCCTCCCTCCCTCTTTTCTCCCTTCCTTCCTTCCTTCCTTCCTTCCTTCCTTCCTTCCTTCCTTCCTTCCTTCCTTCCTTCCTCCCTCCCTCTTTTCTCCCTTCCTTCCTTCCTTCCTTCCTTCCTTCTTTCCTCCCTTCTTCTCTTCTTCCTTCCTTCCTTCCTTCTCTTCCTCCTTCCTTCCTTCCTTCCTTCCTTCCTTCCTTCTTCCCTTCCTCTTTTCTCCCTTCCTTCCTTCCTTCCTTCCTTCCTTCCTTCCTTCCTTCTTCCCTTCCTCTTTTCTCCCTTCCTTCCTTCCTTCCTTCCTTCCTTCCTTCCTTCCTTCCTTCCTTCCTTCCTTCCTTCCTTCTTTCCTCCTGCTCTCTCCTTCCTTCCTTCCTTCCTTCCTTCCTTCTTTTCTCCCTTCCTTCCTTCCTTCCTTCCTTCCTTCCTTCCTCCCTCCCTCTTTTCTCCCTTCCTTCCTTCCTTCCTTCCTTCCTTCCTTCCTTCCTTCCTTCCTTCCTTCCTTCCTTCCTCCCTCCCTCTTTTCTCCCTTCCTTCCTTCCTTCCTTCCTTCCTTCCTTCCTTCCTTCCTTCCTTCCTTCCTCCCTCCCTCTTTTCTCCCTTCCTTCCTTCCTTCCTTCCTTCCTTCCTTCCTTCCTTTTTCCCTTCCTTCCTTCCTTCCTTCCTTCCTTCCTTCCTTCCTTCCTTCCTTCCTTCCTTCCTTCTTTCCTCCTGCTCTCTCCTTCCTTCTTCCCTCCCTCTTTTCTCCCTTCCTTCCTTCCTTCCTTCCTTCTTTCCTCCTGCTCTCTCCTTCCTTCTTCCCTCCCTCTTTTCTCCCTTCCTTCCTTCCTTCCTTCCTTCCTTCCTTCCTTCCTTCCTTCCTTCTCTTCCTCCTTCCTTCCTTCCTTCCTTCCTTCCTTCCTTCCTTCCTTCCTTCCTTCCTTCCTTCTTCTCTTCCTTCCTTCCTTCCTTCTTTCCTCCTGCTCTCTCCTTCCTTCTTCCCTCCCTCTTTTCTCCCTTCCTTCCTTCCTTCCTTCCTTCCTTCCTTCCTTCCTTCCTTCCTTCCTTCCTTCCTTCCTTCCTTCCTTCCTTCCTTCCTTCCTTCCTTCCTTCCTTCTTTCCTCCCTTCTTCTCTTCTTCCTTCCTTCCTTCCTTCCTTCCTTCCTTCCTTCCTTCCTTCCTTCCTTCCTTCCTTCCTTCCTTCCTTCCTTCTTTCCTCCCTTCTTCTCTTCTTCCTTCCTTCCTTCCTTCCTTCCTTCCTTCCTTCCTTCCTTCCTTCCTTCCTTCCTTCCTTCCTTCCTTCCTTCCTTCCTTCTTTCCTCCCTTCTTCTCTTCTTCCTTCCTTCCTTCCTTCCTTCCTTCCTTCCTTCCTTCCTTCCTTCCTTCCTTCCTTCCTTCCTTCCTTCCTTCCTTCCTTCCTTCCTTCCTTCCTTCCTTCCTTCCTTCCTTCACGTACGTTGTGCATAGATTTAAGGCAGAACCATAAATCAGTTTCACACAAAAACGTCATCAACAGGAATTTATCGTTTTTACCGTGAGATACAAATTCTTACCGTGGGGAATTTTTTTGACGGTTTATCGTGAACGGTAAAATATCACCCATTCCTAGTGTGTGTTGTAATCTATTGACGCCTGCTACTGACCTGTGACTGTTTAGGTCCAATCTCTATCGGCCCGAGGAAGCGAATCAGAAATTCAACAATGCTGCTCCAGGGATAGATGCTGTTAGATCCATCCAAGACGATCACAATGTCCAGATTCTTTGAACACTCTGCAAAAAAAAAAAAAAAAGAGAAAGGAAGAAGGTAATTAAATTGAGGAATTATAGTTTCTTTTTCTGTTCCTGGCACACTGAATCTAAAACTGGATTTATTACACACATATTTGCAGTCCTGTCTGTAATTCAACATTACTATATCACTAAATACATTTAAGGTGTTTTGAAAGTTCGGCAAAGCCAAACAAGGAGAAAAATGACTGATCAGACTGCGTTAAGAGGTCATGGCTAGTAGACACCAGCCTTTAGTGAAAGGCACACCCCCTGATGTGAGTATTTAACTGAGGGCTAACTTGAGATTAACGATCTTCAAATTTGTTCTGGTGAACATAGATTTTAAATCTGATCAAAAACCTCCCGGCTGCATGAAAGAATGTAAAAGTGCAGCGATTAAGTTGAAGCAAAATGTCAGAGAAAGTTCAAGTGTAAAAACTGCTACTCAAAATCTATTATTCATCCAGCACTCCAGATTACTCCCATGAGATATTGATACAATATATTCAGAGCTGGGTAGAGTAGCCAAAAATTTTACTCAAGTAAAAGTACTGTTACTTCAGAATAATATGACTCAAGTAGAAGTAAAAAGTAGTCTTCCAAATAATTACTTGAGGAAAAGTAAAAAAGTACTCAAGTACTGAGTAACTGTTGAGTAACGTGTGATTTATTTTTTTAACACAACCATTCAAACAGACAAAAGTACAAAATAATCAATAAAATAAAAAATAAATTAAAATGAATAAAAAATAGCTCAAATTAAAATAATCTTAAAGTAAATTCGAGTACTTTAATAAATAATAAAATAAATCAAATAATAACAGAATAACAAAATAAATTAAGCACAAGTAGCAAAAAATTTCAAGCCTTTGTACTTTTCTTTTTTAACCAGAACTAGAACAAACATGAACTCATATAAACTCTTTGTGTGTTTGAGTCTGTGTAAATGTGACAAAACATGCAAAAACAAACATTTTTCCCAAAGAGTCACCCAGTGATGTCATGAGATTGACGCGTACGTGGATAAAAGGGATAAAAGAAAAGTAACAGCTCAACGTAGCCTAATGTAGCGGAGTAAGAGTAACGGTTTCTTCTTCATAAATCTACTCAAGTAAAAGTACAAAGTATAGTGATTCAAAACTACTCCTAAAAGTACAAAATGTCCCCAAACTTACTCAAGTAAATGTAACGGAGTAAATATAACTCGTTACTAGGGTTGCCACCCGTCCCGTAAAATACGGAATTGTTCTTTATTTGAGAAAAAAATGTTGCGTCCCGTATTGAACTAATACGGGACACGATTTGTACCGTATTTTCATTAACTTTTACACCATATTCTAGTTGAATTATTGAAATAAATGAACCTTTACACCATATTCTAGTTGAATTATTGAAATAAATTAACTTTTACACCATATTCTAGTTGAATTATTGAAATAAGTTAACTTTTACACCATATTCTAGTTGAATTATTGAAATAAATTAACTTTTACACCATATTCTAGTTGAATTATTGAAATAAATTAACTTTTACACCATATTCTAGTTGAATTATTGAAATAAATTAACTTTTACACCATATTCTAGTTGAATTATTGAAATAAATTAACTTTTACACCATATTCTAGTTGAATTATTGAAACAAATTAACTTTTACACCATATTCTAGTTGAATTATTGAAATAAATGTACTTTTACACCATATTCTAGTTGAATTATTGAAATAAATTTACTTTTACACCATATTCTTCACCTGTAACTATATTCTACATCTGGGCTGATGTGGACATACGTAGCATAGGAGGATATTTCAGTTGCTATATGGTTGTCTGTCTGTACAGTCATGCAAGTTCAATGCTATTAAAGCACTTTAAACTTTAAATCAAAGCATTTAGTTTTTTCATATAAAATAAACACATTTTTATTCAGTTTAGAAGTTTTGGGGCTATTTTTGGCTCCTGCGCTGCTGAAATCAGGACGTCCCTTATTTCTATTTCTGAAAGGTGGCAACCCTACTCGTTACTACCCACCTCTGAATATATTCAAGATACTTCTTTTTTTTACTAAAAATTAGCTAAATGGGATTTTAAAGCCTTATAGTATATTTAGCAGTGTTCTGGTGAAGAAGGCACGGAGGTGAAAGTATAAATTAAACAATGAGCATTGACTGTTGTCTCCCTTCATTCTTTGCTGTTTCCTTCCAGGGAATTGAAGTGCAGAGCCACTAAACTGTCTCCTAACTTGGGCATGCAATGCAGCAGAAGGACTAGGCTGGGCCAGAGAGGGACCGGGGAGGGCGGGGGGGGTGTCAGATGAGTTTACATTAAGAAACGCTCTTATCTGCCTCTTCTCTGAGGGAGGGGGAGTTCAATGTCAGGGTCCAGGGTGGTTCTCCGGTGTGGGTTAGATCCTAATCTCTTGGCACGGACACACAATTTGCACCGGTTGCGTCACATCCTGTTAGGGTTGCCACCTTTCAGAAATAGAAATAAGGGACGCCCTGATTTCAGCAGCGCAGGAGCCAAAAAAAAGCCCTAAAACTTCTAAAATGCATAAAAATGTGTTTATTTTATATGAAAAACAAAATGCTTTGATTTAAAGTTTAAAGTGCTTTAATAGCATTGAACTTGCATGACTGTACAGACAGACAACCATACTAGCAGCTGAAATATCCTCCTATGCTACGTATGTCCATATCAGCCCAGATGCAATATAGCCTACAGGTGAAGAATATGGTGTAAAAGTTAATTTATTTCAATAATTCAACTAGAATATGGTGTAAAAGTTAATTTATTTCAATAAATTAAACTAGAATATGGTGTAAAAGTTAATTTATTTCAATAATTCAACTAGAATATGGTGTAAAAGTTAATTTATTTCAATAATTCAACTAGAATATGGTGTAAAAGTTAACTTATTTCAATAATTCAACTAGAATATGGTGTAAAAGTTAATTTATTTCAATAATTCAACTAGAATATGGTGTAAAAGTTAATTTATTTCAATAATTCAACTAGAATATGGTGTAAAAGTTAACTTATTTCAATAATTCAACTAGAATATGGTGTAAAAGTTAATTTATTTCAATAAATTAAACTAGAATATGGTGTAAAAGTTAATTTATTTCAATAAATTAAACTAGAATATGGTGTAAAAGTTAATTTATTTCAATAATTCAACTAGAATATGGTGTAAAAGTTAATTTATTTCAATAATTCAACTAGAATATGGTGTAAAAGTTAACTTATTTCAATAATTCAACTAGAATATGGTGTAAAAGTTCATTTATTTCAATAATTCAACTAGAATATGGTGTAAAAGTTAATGAAAATACGGTACAAATCGTGTCCCGTATTAGTTCAATACGGGACGCAACATTTTTTTCTCAAATAAAGGACAATTCCGTATTTTACGGGACGGGTGGCAACCCTACATCCTGTGGCGGCTGCAATTTACTGGGACGGGCTGCGTACCTCGCACGGCCGGAGAGAAAGAGTTGGAGATCTGGAAGGAGGAGCTCACGTTGGCACAGACCCCGACGATGTACTGCTGCTCGCCACACATGTAGCCGTACTGAGGACCGCACGCCTGTGGAGATGCGACACAAACACACAGACACACACAAACTGAGGCACTGAGAGTATGGAGCCAAATCAAGGCCAAAAGTTTTGCTAATTTGAAAATAAAATTTGAACCTGAAAATTCTTTTTTTCAGTTTCAATTTTATTTTTTTCAGGATCAGATCTTTTTTTCAGTTTCAAATCTTTTTATTTCAGTTTCAAATCTTTTTTTCAGTTTCAAATCTTTTTTTTTCAGTTTCACTTCTTTTTTTTCAGTTTCACATTTTTTTTTCAGTTTCAGACTTTTGGCCCGGATCTGGCGTGGGGGGCGTGGCATCAACTGTGAGGGGCGTGGCATCATGAGTGACAGCAGAACAGAGAAGGCGGGGGACGTTACTCAGTCATGTTGCCTTCAGGAAACGTAGGTTGTAGAAGTTATCAGTAGAAGTATGATTCAACACTGTATATACACCATATTCACGTGATTGGCAGTGGAAAAAAACTGATATTAGTGACACATTTCTGTTTAAAAAGCTGTTTTAGACCGTACTTGGTAGTACCGTATGTGGAAGTGGGAAATGTCAAACTTTAAAGTGTGGCTGTTGAACTGTACAGTCTGGCATAGTTTATTGCTTTTATACTGCAATTGGTGCCAAGTACGGTCTAAAACAGCTTTTTAAACAGAAATGTGTCACTAATATCAGTTTTTTCCACTGCCAATCACGTGAATATAGTGTATATACAGTGTTGATTCATACTTCTACTGATAACTTCTGCAACCTACGTTTCCTGAAGGCAACATGACTGAGGAACGTACCCCGCCTTCTCTGTTCTGCTGTCACTCATGGTGCCACGCCCCCCACGCCAGATCGGGGCCAAAAGTCTGAACCTGAAAAAAAAATTTTAAACTGAAAAAAAAGAAGTGAAACTGAAAAAAAAGATGTGAAAATGAAAAAAAAGATGTGAAACTGAAAAAAAAGACGTGAAACTGAAAAAAAAGATGTGAAACTGAAAAAAAAGACGTGAAACTGAAAAAAAAAGATTTGAAACTGAAAAAAAGATTTGAAACTGAAATAAAAAGATTTGAAACTGAAAAAAAGATCTGATAGAGATCTGAAAAGAATTTTCAGGTTCAAATTTTATTTTCAAATTAGCAAAACTTTTGGCCTTGATTTGGCTCCATATGAGAGAGCGTGAAGTTCAGCTGCTGTAACCGGTTAGCTTTCAACCAGTATGAGGTCACGGGTGAGAGGAGGTTCAGGGCTACTGGAGAGGAATAGCAAAGGAAACCCCAAGAGGAAAGAACTACTCACATGAAGGATTTCACAGAGACTATTTAAAGCCACCAGAGATCCCCAAAGATTCAACAGAGAGAGTGAGATGAAAGAAGAGCCTGGGAGAAAAGTAGAATTCAAATGACCTACAATGAGTGGAAAATTCAATGAAAGCTATTAATTTTTTTTTTTTTTACTCCATTTCCTTTCCTCAAACGATCCTGAAACTCAGGGTCTTCCCAAGCTGAGCAATAAGCCCACAGTTGTGCCTCAAAATAACAAACTGTCATGGCATTTCTAAATTATAGTCTGGACCAGAGCAGTGGATCCACTTTTCATTGGATTTTTTTACTGGAATAGTTCTTTCATTCTTAGTCTCTATGCGTTCTGATTATTTTTGTAGGCCATTTTTTGCACTTTGGTCAAAAGTGGATGTTTAAAAAGTTCTATACAAATAAAGATTGATTGATTGAACACCAGCAGGCGACTCTCAACTCTCACGGTTGGATGGTCTGCTCTTAAAATTGCCAAAGGATGTGATGGAGTTTTATTTCCTCTGTTCAGTCACACCTCGTTTCAGCCCAAAGCACCCATTTTCTTTTTTATAATTTGTGTATAAACTGACTCTAGCTTTGAATGAACATTTGACTAAAAAGAAATGATGAGAAGCATGATGTGAGAAACACATCACAGTGGAAGCTGATTGTTCATTGTTCAAATGCACTGATTGTGCATTTATTCATTTACTGACTGTTCATTTACTGTCAGAGCAGTGACCGGAGCGAATGTACTGAGAGACGACTGAACCGTAGCCCGAGGGAAAGAGCTGGGGTCAGCAGGGGCCATTAACAGCCAAAAGGAGAGTTGATGCGCTCCATAGCTGATATAAGCAATTTTCCAGATGTATTAAGAGAGGTGTTTTTGAAAGGTCGTACTGCATCTAGTGTTTTATACACTGGGCACTATGCAGTAAAATAGAGCTGCAAAACTGCAGGAATTTTCAGTTTTTCTAGGAAACTTTCCATTGGATATTTTGGTAATAGTATATTGCAATTACCGTATTTTCTGGACTATAAGCCGCTACTTTTTTCATAGGTTTTTAACCATGCAGCTTATACAAAGGTGCAGCTATTCTGTGGATTTTTCTTCCACCGCTCGGGGCGCTCTAACCGGAATTAGAATCAAAACTAATACAAAATAAATGCAAAGAAGAATACGCCACTTCTTCTTTAGCAGATAGAAGTAGGTAGAAGCAGAATTCAAACAGATAAATAGATAAATAAATACCGGTTATTTTCTCTTGGTTCTGTCCTGTCTGTCAGCAAAGTTGCTGCCGTGTTAAAAGACACTGTTAGGAAAGGATCTATTTAGGTACAAACATGTACATCATTTACAGTTCAAAATCCTTCTGTACATGTAGTAAAATATCTAATCTTACAACATAAATATCTGCGGCTTCATATCTTTTTTTTTGAATAGAGCGGATGCGGCTTGTATGCAGGTGCGGCTTATAGTCCAGAAAATACGGTAATGTGAAAACTTTGCAACACTGAAAGTTATCTTGTAACAAGTATCATAAATGTAAGAGAAAATCATAATTGAATCAAGATCCTGTTAAAATCCATCTCCATTAATTCACATGAACAGGACACTCAGTTTACTGCATGAGCCGTCGAGGCCACACCCCCTGCATGCACTGCGCCTTCACAACCATGGATAGTGTTTTGTTTTATATATTACAAATATAATGGAGTATACCATATTTTCTGGACTATAAGCCGCACCTGCATATAAGCCGCATCCGCTCTATTTTAAAAAGAAATTATTAAAAAAAAGATATACAAGCCGCATCCACTCTATTTAAAAAAAAAAAAGATATTTATGTTGTTAGATTAGATATTTACCACATGTACAGAAGGATTTTGAACTGTAAATGATGTACATGTTTGTACCTAAATAGATCTTTCCTAACAGTGTCTTTTAACACGGCAGCAACTTTGCTGATTAAAACGGGACAGAATCAAGAGAAAATAACCGGTATTTATTTATTTATCCGTTTGAAATCTGCTTCTACCTACTTCTATCTGCTAAAGAAGAAGTAGCGTATTCTTCCATGCATTTATTTTGTCTTAGTTTTGATTCTAATTGGGTTAAACGGTTCAAGCGCCCCGAGCGGTGGAAGAAAAATCCACAGAATAGCCGCACCTTTGTATAAGCCGCATGGTTGAAAACGCATGAAAAAAGTAGCGACTTATAGTCCAGAAAATACGGTTACCACATTATTTACGGCATACTGGTATGGTGGTCATCGCTTGTAAAAGCAGCTATGCCATTGCTGTTGCAACTGCTGGAATCCTGCATTCCTTATAGGCAACTATATCGGGTAACTGTTGTCCTTGCATTTATGTCTTTAAAGTATTTTTCTTAATCTTTTTTTTACTTTTATTTTTTTAGGGGGAGAGGTTTCTTTCTTGCTAAATTTCACAAAAAAAAAATAGTCAATGTGTTTAATTTTAAGCCTCAAACTTATGACCAAACAAAACACTATTTTTAAAAGATAAAACCTCAAATTTTCCATTGATTCCGAGTTTTAACCATTTTATCAGAAAAGTTTCCAAATTGTAACATTTCAAAAATCCTCCACATTAACTTCCCATTTCTACCCTTCTGAGACCCCAAATATAATTATTCAGTAGTATAGACGTCACAAGGTCAAGAATGCATACTAATACATTATTGTGGCTAAATGACTACATGAATCTCTGTGAATAAAGTAAAAAACAGTGGCTGTTGAAAGTGATTAGATGAGAAAATAATGAGTACATTTCAAACATGGAACCAGTCATGACATAGTGTTGGCAAACTCCCCTTCTTCTACCAGAAGCTTTACATAAAAGCAGCTAATTTATTAGTATTGATTGTAAAGGGAGCTGAATTCCAGCATATATAAATGGAGTGTTGAAGAGTCATGTTGGCACGTCATGTTTAGCACATTAAGGATTGTGCTTAAATTACAACTGTAGCTGCATATGATATGCCTTAAAAAATGTTTAAATAAACACATATAAGCCCTTATGTTTAAACCCCCTGTAAATGTGATCCTCAGTGTGGAATAAAAAGCTATTTGGAGTTCTGCAACATTACATTAATCTTGCATCACTTGAACTGTACAGTTGATTCAAACTATCCCATAATACTCCCTAGATGCAAAGTCTGACTGTGGAGCATGAAACGTCAAACCCACTGCTTCTACGGGGTCCAAAGGTTTTGTGAACATCTACTCCGGTGTCCAGTTTCTAGCAGAAAATAAACAGTCCCTTTATTTCTTATTGGTAAAGAAAGTGTAGAGGACTTCCTACTTACCAGAAAGCCTCCACTGGGATTGGTCACCAGAGTGGTTCCCATGGTCATGTTCTCTTTGACTTCACGCAAGTTGGGAATAGTTGTGTTTTCTAAAAAAAAAAGAAAAAAAAGAAACATGAATAAACATAAACAGAGTGAGACAAACAGAAGGCAGCGGAGAAGACGAGCAGCTGGAAAAATTCCTCTCCATCAGTTTCCCACAGGAAGAGCGCCGCTCGCCCTCCTCCCTCACTTCCATCTGTCCAAAAAGTCGTTATAACCATTGACATGTAATTAAAAGCAGCTTATCTGATTTCTTTTCCAGGATGTCAACTTGGTGTGTGCCTTATGGCTGTCAACAACAGTTGATGTGAAATAAGAAGTGTAGGAACCAAATTGTTGAGCAAGCAATCACAACATGTGGCTAAAATTAGTAGCTAATATCCAAGTCTGGAATGCTTTGGATGTGATTTTAGTTTTTTTTTGTTCAGAGGATCTATGAACTCTCACAAACACATTCATATTTCAAGATTATTTATTTTCATTGTTCATATACACACATTTAATGTGAAATACAACTTCTAGCTGTTGGTTTGCTGCATTTCAATAACCGTTCCCCTGTTTACTTCCCTTAACTTTTACACTGTAAAGCAGGGGTGTCAAACTCATTTTGCTTGGCGGGCCGGATTTGACCAATTTTTTTCTTGCGGGCCGCACGCTCAAAATAACAAAAACGGTGCGAACATTTTTTTTTCTAATTCTTTTTTTTTTACTATTGTTATCTAATCCAATATCAGTTTATTAATTTTAAAGGAGATATGCACTTTGTTTACACCTTAATTATGTAAAATAGATTTCTTCAGGATCTTTTCTTGAAATTTCTCGTTTTTTTTCAAATTATGTAAGATACTTTTACTATCATTTTACAAAGATACACAGAAACAAGTATGTTTTTTTTATATTTCGCTTTTTTATAGGACATTTAATTAAAAGCTAAATCTTTCTTATTACGTCAGAGAGTGTTTCTTTGTGATTTAGAGATTTTTCCAGTACAATTAAGTGTATTTATTTTTAAAAATTGGCGCGGATATTTAAGCCAGTGTGCTGAAAAAGTCAGCACTTCTTTTTTAACTGTTTTACTTTGTCACTATCCTCGTATTCAAAACTGAAATTCTCAGAATAAATATCTTCTATCATCTTTTTTAGCAGTGATATTTTTCCTGCGAAAATATATAATAGTAGTCAGTTAATAAAAATAAACAATCGTCTACAAAGAAATAAAATCGGCAAATGCATTCTAGAAATCTAAAAAAATGTCGAAAACTGCTCTAGTAGTGGAATAACGATGGATTTGTAGAATAAATATATTATCGGATATGCTGCGATTCATGGCAATTATTTATGCCTTTCTTTTTAGTAAATTAACATTTCGGTTTTTTGCGTTGGAAATTTCTTACGGGCCACATGGAAATCTCTCTCGGGCCGCACATTTGACACCCCTGCTGTAAAGTAAAGGATGGATAAGGATTCTTTCAGGCTCTGCTGACCTCTCCATGTTGAAGAAACATCTAACACTGCAGAATACTTTGTATTTGACCGTACAGTGAGTGGTAAAGTGAACGTGAACTGACTTGGCAGGTATCTTTTGAGTATTCCTCCATCATTTGATCAAATTAAACAGATGGATTGAAAAGCAAATCCTCAAATGTTTGGACCCTCGACAACTACACTCTGGTTGATGGGTCAGCAATGGTAGCCACATCTTTGCTTTTCCGTTCCTGGCATCCAACTTTTCCTCTTCTCCCTTTCTCCATATCCATCATTAAGCTCTTTCTTCATCCATCTGAGCAGGAAGTTTCTTACTATTCTCATCCAGCAAGTGCCATGTTGACTTGGCAGGGAAAGCCAATGCATCCCAGCTCCCATGGGAAACAGCTTAACTGTAACGGGTATGGAGTGAAGCCAATCGCAACACAAATGAACCAGGTTTTTGTACTTGAACAGTCTTTATTTGGCAGGTTATAGCAGGTCAGAGGACGGCAGCAGAGTCTGGATCCAGAGTTTGATAAGTTCCCAGAGGATGTTAGCTGGAGAGCAGAAGCGGATCAGGTTGGTCTCTTGGTGGAGCAGGAACCGGCCTAGTGCCAACCAGCCACAGGCAGACGAGGAACGCACAGCAGGCAGGTTCACTGGTCGGCAGTGTTGGGACTAACGCGTTATTTAGTAACGTGTTACAGTAACGCCGTTAGTTTTGCGGTAATTAATACTCTAATGCATTACTTTTTAAATTCAGTAAAGCAGTTACCGTTACCAAAGGTGCGTTACTCCGTTATTTCTGGCTACAGTGATGCTTTTTTTCCCCGCACGCGGAGACCGGAGGAAATATAGTGTGGATGTGTGTGTGCTTTCAAAAACATGACGGTCATGGCGAGACCGTGGTGAAGTTAGTTTTACGTTGGATATTCGTTTCGCAACGTGGAGATATTGTCATGACAGTAATCCCTCGTTTTTCGCAGCGGTTACGTTCCAAAAAGAACCTGTGGTAAGTGAAATTCTTTTTACAATTAAAAAGGCTTCAAATTGCGGAGATCAGCACCGCCTCGCACGTATTAAACTGCTCTTCTGAGCCGCTGCATCCTGACCCTGTAGTGTCTTTTTTCTCCTAAAGCCATCGGTGCAGGTGTTTTTTTCGAGAGAGAAGAAAATAGTTATGGGTCGTTTTGTCGCTGTTTTTTCTTCCAGGCAAAAATATTCTTATAAACCAACATGCCACCATTGGTTATTATATTTGAGACTGTAATGAACGATTCATCAAAGAGTCCTGTTCTTCAGCTGCGGCTGAAGCTCATTGGCCGTTCTCAGCTTGTTGCTAAGCAACCAACGTTATTGACACAGGAAGTGAAGAAGCGGGGAGACTAATTAGCCAATCAGAATGCAGAACACAAGGCACAATGCAAATCCATACAGAACCTGCTGAAATGAAGGCTAGAGGGGATTAATGGGAGCATTTAAAAAAATGTTTTTATTTAAAGTAACTCAATAGTTACTTTTCATAGTAACGCATTACTTTTTGGTCTAAGTTACTAACTGAGTTACTTTTTTAATGAAGTAACTAGTAGCGGTAACTAGTTACTATTTTTCAGTAACTAGCACAACACTGCTGGTCGGGGACAGAAGGCTGGAGGATTTAGACGGAGAGATGGTTGGAGGCAGGTCGGGCCGATACCAGGTAAGCAATCCTGGAACAAGTGCTGGAGAGTCAGGTATGGGAGCAAAGACAATCTGACAGATTCAAAGTCCCGTAACCTGGAAGAGATCCGGCGTTGTGCCTCCAGTTTGTGACCCTGCAGCCTGAGCCTGCATTTGTGCAGCCAGCAGATCACGTTATTTGCATTAAGGAATCAGATTCCCAAACAGGGTGTAACCATATAAAAGTGCTTTCTAGTAGGCAACCCAAAAATTGAGGGTGTTGGACTTTCTCTCCGAGTATTTCAACACACGTAATGATCGCGGCTTAACCACGTCTCAGTTTTATTGTTTGGACGGGGACTCGGTTAGGTGTTACATCACAACAACTGCACCATTTAAGCTCCCTCATTATGTTTTTTTTTTCTGAGCCTGGAAACAGTAGCCCCTGGAGAGATATAAGCACATTGTCCGTAATTAACATAACTGACATACAGCCCTCTGGACATATTCTGGGATGTTCGAGAGATGTCCACTATCTGACTCCAAGATAATGAATGTGTCATTCAGCTGTTGAGTGGAGTTCAGTTTCACTGTAGATTTAAATACTCCACTGCTTTAGTCGTCGTCATAATGTTAATTACTCCCAGTTTAATCCTGAGCGGTCTGGCTCCAACCGCACGTCTAAATTAATTCTCAAGGGATATTTCCAGACTAAACTTCAGTTTTGTGGTATCTAGGCTTTTGTTGATCTACTGTAAGTCATCCAAGATAAAAAACAAATAAAGCACTATCTAGTCAGTCACCAGTCACCAGCACAACGTTACTCACATCTAAAATAGTTTTCAGGTGTGAACAGCTGTGTTGAAGTATTTAAGTATTAAACTCAGAGCTGAGAGCTGCAGCTCCCACAGCAGCACCAACTCTGCAGCCGTCTGACCAGGAGCTGAGTTATGTTTATCAGTTTAATTAAGATAAATTGGAAGGATGTATCATTACAACCTTGTTTATTTACCCTCTTCCTGTTCAGATAGACAATTCCAACCCACGAGACACAGTCGGATGTGCAGCAACACACAGGACAAAAGTTACACACACACACTGAAGAGCATGGAATTGAGATTAAGCTAATGTGCATTTCATCTTTCATTAGTGTAGATTTACTATTCGATTGGTTGTCTGACCATAGTCTAACTCGTGTCTTGTAAACTGTGGTGCACGTGATTTTTAAGTTAGAGGTAGAGGATGTTTATGTGATCAGTAGGGGACTGGTCATCAGGAAACAGGAAGTTCACGATAGTTTTTATTTTTTGTTAAGTAATCTGCTGATTTGAGTGTATTTGTTGTTATTTGTGTCTCAGTAGAACATTACAATCTGTAATCAGATGGTTTGTTGGCATATTTAACGGACAAGGCAAATATTTTGATTGATTATAGGTTTAAAACACACATATATATATATATATATATATATATACATACACAGAGCCGTCTGGGAGATTTGCGAGGCCCTGTGCGAAATGGCTGGGGGGGGGGCCCTCAGCCAGTGAAATTTTTGGGTTTTTCGGGTCGGATCGGGTGTCTATGTCCAGTCGGATCGGTGATTTTTGTAACATCAAACGAGCCTTTCAGAGAGGCATTAAACTCTTCCATTTTCTTTAGTTTTTTTCTTTTTTCATCCCCTGATGGAAATTTCCTGATTCTGTCTCGTTCTCTCAACATTGTGTGACAGTTTGTTCCAACTCCACCGTCTGGATCAGAGCACCTTGTGTCTGCGCTTGGTCAGATGCAGTTGTATTGAACAACAGACACGCGCATCATTGCACATATATTTATTGATATGCACAGACTAGTACACATTTAGGTCTGTAGTGGAACGTGACTGTTGATATTTATAAGGGAAAAAAGGAGAAAAAAAAAGGAAAAAAAAAACCGCGAGGCCCCTTGGGGCGCGAGGCCCTGTGCGGTCGCACGGTTCGCACACCCCTTGCGGCAGCCCTGTACATACATATACCGTGACCCAGTGAGGAGGATTATTCATAGTGAGAAGCATTTAATATAGTTGCCGCCCCAGCAGATTTACCCTGAGGTTAGAAGACAAAAGAGCAAGGCCCACATTTATAGAGTCCACGGGCCTCCCGGAGCATGTTAAAGTCCATGACAGCAAAATTAGAAGACTGAACAAGTACAGTTTGTTTGAAAGGGTTGCTGGGACAAAGTCGGTTCTGTCTAAAAAAACTGCACCTAAACAAACCACAGGACGTCCAGGTCCACTTGCTGTGGACAGATGAGACCAACGAGGAATAGTTCGGCCTTAAAAAAAACCCAAACACATCATGAGCACTTATATCCACTGTCAAGCCCATACAGGGGTGATGGTTTGAGGTTGTTTTGCATCTACACGACCTAGGCACTTGGTAGAAATAGAGTTGACCATGAACTCCTCTGTGTACCAGCGTAGTGGCCACAACTGCCTCATGGACCGGGACAACCAGAAAAGCTATATTAAAATAGCTTAAAACAGTAAAGATGAAGGGTTAGGAACAGACCAGAAGTTCAGACCTGCATCCAATTGAAATGTTGTGGTGGGACCATAAACCAGCACACAAGACATTTCACATTAACTTAAATGGCTCCCCCTATAGGCATGGAGGTCAAGCTGCTTTACAACACCAACCAAGATTTACTTATTCAGGCTCTGACTTGATCAGTTGCTTGTTTTTCTCCCATGACCAGAGGTGTCAAAAGTATTTACATTCATTACTCAGGTAGAAGTATAGATACTAGAGTTTAAAAATACTCCTGTAGAAGTTGAAGTATAAACTCAAGTTTTTTACTCAAGTAAAAGTATAAAAGTACTGGTTTCAAAACTACTTAAAGTATAAAAGTAAAAGTAATGTAAGGGGGAAAAACCCATTAAGGACAAAAGACATTGAAAATGAATGCATCTTAGTATAATGCAAATATATTAAAGAACCATATATGTGTACTATTGAGCATTAACATGTGTTTCAGAGAGCAGGAGATATGATGACTAGTTGCCTATAAGTATTGTAATGGTGCAAAAAGTCAAACTTCAGAGGCATGTTATCATTTATCCTAACCTTTATTGGAATGTACATCCAAGTTTAGTTGCAGGAATCTGAGGGAACGGATGTAAGAACAAAACTGGACAAGAACATCTGAAACAACCACAACCAAATTCACTCTATCCTGATGGAGCAATTTAACTGGATAGTTTTTTTTTAAAGGCCGAAATGAAATAGAGTAACGAGGCTGTTTTTATTTTAATGTAAGGAGTAAAAAGTACAGATAATTGCGTGAAAATGTAAGGAGTAAAAGTAAAAAGTCTTCTGAAAAATAATTACTCCAGTGAAGTATAGATAACCAAAATTTCTACTTAAGTAAGGTAACGAAGTATTTGTACTTTGTTACTTGACACCTCTGCCCATCATTACTTTCTTGAGTCTCTGAAAAAAGTGTTTCAAGATTTTTTTTAGGTTTAAGGTTTAAGTTTTAGTAGCTTCTGCCATGGTGTCCGCTGTAGCTCTGACAGCTAGTTCCATCGTCATTGATATGTGACCTGTTACTTTGGCTTGTTTTTGCTGATAGCTGGGACACAACAAGAATCTATCACTTTCTAAAAAGTGATTAAATATCAATTCAAATTCAAATTTGAAAGTGATATTTGAACATAAAACATTCAGCGTGAGCTTCATATTTTAAAGAGTTGTGAGACTGGTCAAAAACCTCGGAGGCCACAATTCCTCCGTGGCAATGACTAATAAAGTCATACAGGAAATTACTCCTTCCACGTTATTCCTGGCATAAGTGGATCTACCACCATTACATCATGGCGGTAATTAGTATTACCCACATTATTTTATCTTTCCTTTTGTAGGCTTTATTTTTCTTTTGCCAAATAATAAGGATCCACGTGGAAAAAGTCTATTGTTGTTAGCGTGAGGTCATATCTAACTGATAAAGACCCAATATGATCAGATTCTTTTGTTCTTTAATGTTTTTACTAACTTTTTTACAAGACCGTTTGTTATTCACAAAGCTACCACACATATGCCATGAACGTGTTGTAGTGTATGCAAGCTACAGCTTAGTACACCTGTTTTAAAAACTAATGTTTTATGTGTAACATCAGTCAGCTGCATTGCGAGTTGGTTTAGTTTGTGTTACTTAAACTCACTCATGCTCAAATGACATTAAAGAGGCATGTTTGTGTAGTCAATTAAATCAACTGTACAGTTTCCTACAGTCTCTAAACTGACAAGGCTGCCATCCCTCATCTAGGAAGAAAATACCAACTAATGTAGTTTCTCCCAGGACACTGATTTGAGCAGCTATCCCTCTTGACCGGTGCATCAACAACCCATTGACTTCTACAACTCTTCACATGCATCTAAGTTAAACAGGTCCTTTTTAACCTGCGCTCATTGTTGTACTTGATTATATCAGGTGAGCTTGCAGTGCTTTACCAATACTTGCTGCCAGTACTCGAGTTGTAAAAAAAAATCAGGGGGGATGGTGGATTTGATCATATGGGGACAGATAATTTGTGCTGATTACAAATAATATAATATATTACAAATAATAGCAGTGACCAAAACACCTGCAGAAATACTGCAGGAATGACATAGCAGCAGTTAAATGCAGCCTTCTGTAAGCTTTAAATATCCACTGGGCTTACATCAAATACATCAAAACACAACAATAAAAAACAGTTTTATGAACTTATCAATATGACTCTGTCCTTCACAGGATAAGTAAAATGGATCACTGCAAAAACTCAAAAAAAGAATATTTGTCCTATTTCTAGTTAAAATGTCTCATTTTAGTAAAAAAAATCTTATTACACTTAAAACAAGACAAAAACAAAAATTTTCACCTGTTTCAAGTAGATTTTCACTTAAAATAAGTAGAAAAATCTGCATGTGGAACAAGATTTTATTGCTTGTAATGAGAAGATAAATCTTGTCCCATTGGCAGATTTTTCTACTTATTTCAAGTGAAAATTTACTTGAAACAGGTGAAAATAAGTTATTTTTTCTGGTGCTATTTTTCTGGTGATGACTCTAAATGTTGAAATAGCAGTAAAACCACATTCATTGATGAAATGACATAAGGGATGGAAAGGGAGGATGATTTTGACCGTTTTTATTTCAGGGGGGATGCCATCCCCCCTCATCCCCCCTCATCCCCCCTCATCTCCAGTACTGCTTGCTGCCGACCATGGAGGACAGGCGATGTTTAAACTTTCCATTCTTCTGGCCAAGGATTTGAATCGTTTTTAGTTACTTTTGCTGATTAAAAAAAAAAATCTATAATTTTTTCAATCTGTTTAATTTTTTTTTCAGGAATATGACAAATGTGTGTGAACTCCGGAAGTTTGTTTCAACAAGCAACACTGCGACTTGCAGCTCTCTTCATGGGAACACATTTTGTGATATTGCAAAAGCTTATTGAATCATTACCACAGCAAATCTTGTTTCAATTAAAGCTAAATCTGTTCCAATAGTTTTTTTTATCTGTGTTGGATTATGGAGATCTTTTGCACGTGAATGCTTCCGCTCACTGTGTTTGAATGACTGAAGCTGCCGTGCAAAGGCCTATGCAAAAGGCTTCAGGTCGACTCCTCAGAAAACAACCAGTGAACACCGAACACAACCGATATTTGCAAGATATGTTATCTACAATAGCGCGAAGCTAACTGTTGAGACAAAAACATAATTTTAAAGACAGTCTTTTAAGACTTTGTTTTACTGTCATTCTTATAAAAACTTGTATATGAAGTGAAATGTTTATTAAATGAACATACAGTTAAGACACAGACATTATTCTTACTTGGCAGCTCCAGTTTGATGCACGTGTTGTCGCCCTTTCTCACAGGACACTTGTAGACGTCTCCTGTCCTTGTTTTCGGCTGGCCCGACAGCGGTGATCCAATCAGAACCCTGAAAAAAAAAAGAAAGCTACCGTATTTGGGACTGGTACTGGATTATAAATGCAGCCAAACCCCAAAGAATGGCATCACGGTTTTACAAGCACAATACATAGTTTATTATATCAACTAATTGTTGGTAGGGTGAAAGTAGTGACTGTGAGCTCAACCCATGAGGTCCGCAACAATTTAGACCTGGTTTAATTACACATACGCTGTTAAATTAAGCAGAAACCGCAGGTTCAAATTGACTGGGAAAGTTCTTTTAGCTTATTATGGTTGGCCTCTGTGGTTGTCGTTTAACTTCATTATCACCCTGACACAATAACGCTACAAAATACGGTAATAGAAACAAACTTTTAATCAAAGGTTAATCCTGTCATCACCACATTTTCCCGGATATACTGTATTAAATTGCATTTGCATGTCTGTTCTGGCTATGCAGGGTCAGCCGTGCCACACATCCGTGTGTGTGCTGCATCACATCGTGCCAGTCCATCAGCAAACTGATGCCAAAAAAAAACAGTCGGTCATCTGCTTTCCTCTGAACACTCAGGCTTATTAACATTCCTCAAATCTAATGGGGCCTGGTCACTCGAAACAAGATGCAGAGTGCAACAAAAACAGCCAGCTCGGTCTCATGTTAGCTGCCCATTAAACACCACGTCAGGATCATTTATGACACGCAACATGGATTCTTTTTATTCAGCTGTACACACATGTTGACAGTTTTTTTCTTGGTTTCTCACAAACAAAAAGGTAAGATTGATGATAAACTAAAGCAATGAGGAAGTACATATAAATTACAAACCATCTGTGACACCAAAGGGGTGTGGAGGCCGGGTGGGGACATCTGCGACTGATCAGTCACCTCCCACTCACGCCGACATGTGTGTTACAATACATCGCGGCTGGGCTGGCATATTTTTCCTATTAAAATGTTCTGCAGCAGTTATTATTCACGAGAGACACATATCATGTCTGATCCTAGCCGTTTAAACTCCATCGGTGTTCTCCAGCTGGGTTCAAACTGCTCGGCTCATGTCGACCATCTTATATTTTTTTTTCCTCTAATAGGTTAAATCCTCTCTCTGAGCCAGAACAACATGAGGAGGTGCCGTCTCAGCTGTCTCAAGTGAGTGAATTACGGGAACTGATCTCGTATGGGTTTAATAAGACCCTCGCTGCAGCACCAGGTACAACCATCTGCACCTGGTGTACCTTTGCAGCAAGCGAGAAGAAGAGAAGATACCCAGATTAGTAAAACTGGAGTTGCTGAAGAATAAGGCCCCGTTTACACGGAGCAAAAACGGAGGCGTTTTCATGCGTTTTGGCCGTTCGTTTACACGAAAACGGAGCTCAAAGTCACCAAAAACGATCATTTCTGAAAACTCCGGCCAAAGTGGAGATTTTCAAAAACTCCGTTTTCACGTTTGCGTCTAAACAGAGGAAAACGGAGATTTAGGCTTCAGAACGTCACATTATGCAACAGAAACGTCACCAGCGTCATGTGTGCGACCTGTGTTTACAATTAGTTTGGCCACCGTCAATATTTTCTTGTATGTGTTTTATATTCTAAAGTCACACTTAAAAGTAACTCCACTTCTCTGTCACTCCAAACGAAAGACTCTCGTTCCGTCTCGGAAGTAAAGCCTGAATTATGGTCCCGCGTTAAATCGACGCAGAGCCTACGGCGTAGGGTACGCGGCGATGCGCGCCGTACGGTGTGCGTCGCCGCGTACCCTACGCCGTAGGCTCTGCGTTGGTGTAACGCGGAACCATAAATCAACCTTAAAGGAGCTTGAGGCTGGATTTATGAAAAAAAATTGTATACTTTTTAATTTTTCTAGTAATAATGTCAGATGAAGCGTTCCAAACCAAAAAGAGTCAGTCCTCTAGTATATCTGTCCGTTGCCTTGAACAGGCTGTGTGCTGCAAAATGTGCTGCAAGGCTGGGGCCGCTTTTCCCGCGCTGTCCTGCGGATGTGACGTCACATGGTCACATGGACGTCGTGGCGAAGGGTGGCGCTAGAGAGTCTCATTTCTTAAAAGGAGCCTCATGCTCCTTTAACTGGAAGTTACACGTGTCATTTGTTGATGTTTTTTCCAGGATTCTGATTGGCTGGCATGACGTTAACAGCGTATTTATGCGGATTCGTGTAAACGAAGAGATTTTGAAAACAATCTTGTGTAAACGATGGAATTTTTCAAAACGTAGAAGGGGAAATATCCGTTTTTGTAAATACCCGGCTATGTGTAAACGGGGCCGAAACGTGGAAAGAGTGACAGACAAAGAACAATTTGCAGTACCCTAATCGCCTTTAACGAGGCCTTAAACCGTGTTCCCATGCTGTTCCCATGCAGAGAACCATCCCACTTCTGGTGCCAGTGTATTTACAGGCCAGGTCCTGGACACTCTGACGGGCTTGTAACGGTCCTCATTACAGCTCTAGCTCCACTTCGCTCACTTTAAAAGGTGATTTAGTTGGGTTTTTTCTCGCTTTAGTGAATGTTGTGCATCTAAACTGAACTGAGCTGAGTTTGTTCTGGTAAAATGAGACGTTGTCAGGTCAGAGCTTCTTCTTCACTGGTACCAGTGTGCAGAGCCGTCTGGGAGATTTGCGAGGCCCTGTGCGAAATGGCCGGGGGGGGGCCCTTGCGCAAAATTTTGGTGTTTTTCGGATCGGATCGGGTATCTATATGCGCAATTTTAACTCTCCAATTAGCAAAATACTGGATACCTTCCCCTGCCTCATCATCATCTGGGCTTGCCTCGACGCGGGGCCCCACGGCTGCTTGAGACCCGGTCGGATCGGTGATTTTTGTAACAAATTTATCAAACAAGCCTTTCAGAGAGGCATTAAACTCTTCCATTTTCTTTAGTTTTTTTCTTTTTTCATCCCCTGATGGAAATTTCCTGATTCTGTCTCGTTCTCTCGACATTGTGTGACAGTTTGTTCCAACTCCACCCGTCTGGATCAGAGCACCTTGTGTCTGCGCTTGGTCTGATCAGTTGTATTGAACAACAGACACGCGCATCATTGCACATATATTTATTGATATGCACAGACTAGTACACATTTAGGTCTGTAATGGAACGTGACTGTTGATATTTATAAGGGAAAAAAGTTAGGCCCCGTGCAGTCGCACGGTTCGTACACCCCTTGCGGTGGCCCTGCCAGTGTGTTACAGCACTGCATGAAAATACAAAATGGTTTGGTTCGTTGTAGCTTTGGATGGATATTTATTTGCTCGTGATTCTTTGCACTCATGTGACAGATCTAGAAGTCCACTCATTCCTGTGGGAAACTCCATAATTTCTGACATAGATGCAAAAATCCTCCTGCAGGTGTTTTTATTTTGGCTTTTAGAGCATTATTTGACTCCCATACATACAGATGCTGGGCCTCTTTTATGTGATGATAAAAATGTTCTGCATAGGAAACTCACCATTTTCCCTCGTCGTTCTGAAACTGCTGGACAGTGTAGCCAAACATGTCCTCCAATGGGCCGTTGAAGGACAACCCATTCTTCTGGTCCACATTGAAGCACAACACACAGGCCACAAGTGCTGCAGGGGTAAAAAGAACACAAAAGGTTACTTGATATGATTTTTTTTAAATGTTGAACAGACTCATTATTTGTTTTAGTCTACCACGGTGCACTCCCGAGCGAGTTGATATTAAATAAACTGACTAAAATCACAAAACAAGGATGCGTGTATGAATTCTCTCATTTCAGGAAGTCACAAACATTCTCAGGAAACATTTTATAAATGGCTCAAGATGAAACTCGGAAATGAAAAATCAACAGATCGAGAAACATAATATCCTAAACAATGAAAAAAAAGAGGAAAGTAATTATATTACCAAGATACAGCAGTATAGAGACAGTTAACTGAGATGGGGAAGGACAGCCATGTGTAAACAACACACACATGCAGACACAATCATCTGGGGGATGTTGGAGGAATTTTGAATATGAGCGTGAGGAAGATTTGGTCAGAGCTCAGTCTGACCTGCTGGACAATGGTTTCTTCTCTGCAGTCTGCACAGTCTGGCTCCATCCGTCACTGAGCTGAATATATCACAGAGGCTCTGTATAAATGCGTCCGTGTCTCATTGTGCCTGCACTACAAAGACGCTCTTTATGTTTACTCGACAGTGAATTCCTCCCGCGTAATTGATTCAATTTCCAAGACTTGTGAAGGAGTGGGGAGAAGTGGCAGAACAGTGGAGTTAAAAGCAGAGACAGACCACATATATGGAGACCCCAGTGCAAGCAGCTATTTATACTTGGGGGGTGATAAATTATTGCTAATGTCTTTGACACAAACACGATAACGAGCTATCATGTGACGTCTGCGACTGAGATAAAGACTCTTACATTGAGTTTTACTTCTTTGCAGACACTGTTAACCCAAGGTATCTGGGGCCTCATCTATAAAGCTTGCTTGCGCAGAAAAAGCGCCTGAAAGTTGCGGAAGCCGCCATCTACACAAAGCCTCAGATCTAAAAAGAAAAAACTAACCGAAAAATCTGCTTATCTTTACGGCAACTCGGACCCTCCCGTAAGAATTTACTTAAGACACGGGGAACTGGCGACGCAGGCTGTGAGGTGGTGAAATGAAGCCAGATTCATGTCATACTCTTAATAATGTCATCACATATCACAACATATATCAGTATTATAATAAAATAGCGCTGATCGTGTCCCTCTGTGTGTGAAGCGTCAGTCAGGACTCTGGTGCTGCTGCTGCAGCCGCGGTGACACGCGGGGAATCTCCTTCACCCACCGCTTTAGGACAGAACAAATTAGGGGCTTCGTATAGCGTTTAGGGGCTCCACGGAGCCCCTCATTTCTTCCCTAAAGGGACACAGATTTTTTTATATATATAATGAGTTTTACGCGCACGTGAAACCTTTAGGGGCGGGTGTTTAAGCCTAAATTATGGTCCCGCGTTAAAACGACGCAGAGCTACGGCGTAGGGTACGCAGTGACACGCACCTACGCCGTAGGCACTGCGTTGGTGACGCAGAACCATAAATCCGCCTTGAGCAGCTCTGAGGGGAGACCGGAGAGGAGGAGGGGGAGCGGGGGGGGAAGCGGTTAATGGCTGATCCTACAGTTAGTTTTTAAACTATAAAAAGTGGGGGGGACAAAAACATGATTTTGAAAAGACGGGGGGACATGTCCCCCCTGTTGCGCCGTGGAACTCACGGCGTTCCGCGCAGCAACGGCGTGCTGCCACTCACTCGCTGTATTTTATACTACTTATTTTCTACTTTTACTGTGACCACAAAATAATGTCGTTTTCCTGTCCTCCACATCATCCACAACATCTCGATCTCAGATCTCTAGTGAAATTCAGTGGCACGGTGGCTCGATACTTCTCATTCATTCTCAAACAGGCTGCAGGAAGCCACTGCGCATGCTCAGCAGGCTCATTCATATGCAAAAACATACCATTTTTGGTATGAAGTGGGTGTGTAGAGGGCGAGATATGAGGCGGATTCAGCTGCGCAACCTTCCAGCTGGACTGTGATTTATAAAGCGAACATTGCGTGCAGGTGTGCGTGCACATGGTTTTATTGATCCGGATTTTTTTTTTGCGCCCGCCATTTTCGGCTTTTGGGTGTACGTGCACTTTTAGTATTAATCCTACGCACTCCATTTCAAATGAGGCCCCTGATCTTTTGTTTTATTTTTTCCTTTACCTCCAATTCAATGTTTAATTATCATGCATGTTTGAGTTTCGGGCCTACTGTGTGTTCCCAAAAAAGTTTAGGACAGCAACGCTATAACCGCTTTGTAATGTTGCTGTTCCTTCTCGCGACACTTAAAAGTCGTTCTCATGTTGGGGATACCGAGCACTGAAGCATTACAACAAATACAACTTAAGGTGTTTTTACAGTACAAGGTTGTTTGATTTTTATTAAAAATATCTTCTCTATTGCAGGCAGGCCTGTCGATCACATACGTGCTCTTCCCTCAGCTGCCAATGCCTTTGGAATATGTGCAGAATCTGGTTCTTGAAAAGTTATCATCTTTAAGGCAGCATTATGTTATTTCATAATCTCTTTTTCTGCATGAATTCAGCCATCACGGAAAGGTAGCTGAACTTTGCTGCTGGTAACGGTCAGACGGTCCTTTAACGTCTTCGGTTTGGAGCACACAGTACTCATTTCTTCCGAAGAAGATCTGGAATATGATTCATGTGACCACATTACATGTTTCCACTGTGTGAAGGTCCAAACGGTCCAACCCCGACGCTTCCATGCCAGGAGACGGCAAGGCTGGACAAGGTTAAATGGCTTTTGTGAATGGAGCTAAATATTGCGGTGCTTTGCAAAGATTTGCCAGAGGAATTCCTTTGCCTACGTATGAATATCAGCCATTGATGAATAACAGCTCACGAGACAACGCCATCGGAGGGATTTGAAGTCATGGGTGCTCATCTACAAATCCTCCAGAGTGCGTGAAACATTTCAGTTATGTTCTCATGGATTTGTTGTTACAGATGCACCGCCCGTCTTTGCTCCTCAATATCCTCTGCCTTTTGCTTTTTTCATTTATTAATTTCCCTTCAGGATTAATAATGTTTTTGAACTGAATTGAATTTCAATTGGATCTTCATTAAAGTCTCCTGCTGACATCACGGGGGTTTTCCTCCATGTGTCAATGGCTGTGGTCAGAGCTGGGTAGTAACGAGTTACATTTACTCCGTTACATTTACTTGAGTAAGTTTTGGGAAATGTACTTTTAGGAGTAGTTTTGAATCACTATACTTTTTACTTTTACTTGAGTAGATTTGTGAAGAAGAAACTGTTCCTCTTACTCCGCTACATTAGACTACGTTGAGTTGTTACTTTTCTTTTATCCCTTTTATCCGCGTACGCGTCAATCTCATGACATCACTGGGGGATTCTTTGGGAAAAATGTTTGTTTTTGCATGTTTTGTCACATTTACACAGACTCAAACACACACACATGTTTGTTCTAGTTCTGCCTGGTTAAAAAAGAAAAGTACAAAGGCTTGAAATTTTGTGCTACTTTTGCTTAATTTATCTTTTATTCTGTTATTATTTTATTATTTAGTAAAGTACTTGAATTTACTTACTAATTTTAATTTAAGCTTTTTTATTTTTTACTAATTTTAATTTATTTTATTATTTTATTGATTTAATTTGACTGAAGATGATTATTTTGTACTTTTGTCTGTTTGAATGGTTGTGTTAAAAAAATAAATCAGACGTTACTCAACAGTTACTCAGTACTTAAGTAGTTTTTTCACCAAGTACTTTTTTACTTTTACTCAAGTAATTATTTGGATGGCTACTTTTTACTTCTACTTGAGTCATATTATTCTGAAGGAACAGTACTTTTACTTGAGTACAATTTTTGGCTACTCTACCCACCTCTGGCTGTGGTGAAGTGGGTCCCCCATATTACCCCTCATTGTCCCAGATACTTGTAGTTCTGGTCTCAAACCCGGATAAGCCCAGCTCGAGTTGCCAAATCGATACATGGAATACAATGATCTGCCACGGTGACCCCAGCAAAGCGGTTCACAACCACTAAACTTCCCCCTACAAAGCTGTCTTTAGGCAGAGGTGTCAAAAGTATTGACATTCATTACTCAGGTAGAAGTATAGATAGAGTTTAAAAATACTCCTGTAGAAGTTGAAGTATCAACTCAAGTTTTTTACTCAAGTAAAAGTATAAAAGTACTGGTTTCAAAACTACTTAAAGTATAAAAGTAAAAGTAATGTAAGGGGGGGAAAAGCCATTAAGGACAAAAGCCATTGAAAATGAATGCATCTTAGTATAATGCAAATATATTAAAGAACCATATATGTGTACTATTGAGCATTAACATGTTTCAGAGAGCAGGAAATATGATGACTAGTTGCCTATAAGTATTGTAATGGTGCAAAAAGTCAAACTTCAGAGGCATGTTATCATTTATCCTAACCTTTACTGGAATGTACATCCAAGTTTAGTTGCAGGAATCTGAGGGAACGGATGTAAGAACAAAACTGGACAAGAACATCTGAAACAACCACAACCAAATTCACTCTATCCGGATGGAGCAATTTAACTGGATAGTTTTTATTTAAAGGCTGAAATGAAATAGAGTAACGAGGCTGTTTTTAAAATGTAAGGAGTAAAAAGTACAGATACTTGCGTGAAAATGTAAGGAGTAAAAGTAAAAAGTCGTCTGAAAAATAATTACTCCAGTGAAGTATAGATAACCAAAATTTCTACTTAAGGAAGGTAACAAAGTATTTGTACTTTGTTACTTGACACCTCTGTCTTTAGGGTGCAGTGCATTGCAGATCTGAAATGCATCAAATGTAGAATAACAGATGACATGAAACTGACAATAAAAAAGAAATGTTTGAAGAAATATCTTGGTTTAATTTTGTCCAACTGCGATTGTGGGTACACATGGTTATTTGGCCATTTTGATCAAGAAAGAAATAGCTCAGCATTTCTAAGAACACTTAAAATCCCCAGAGGACTGTCCAGTTGCATATCGCTGCATTGTGAAATATCTGACTTCTCAATTTAAACCTGTTTAGACTGTGTTGTTAAATCATTTAAATGCTTGTACAGCCTATTTCCTTTGCATACTTCAACTAATTTATCACTCTAACAATTCCACATGTGGTTATTATTAAATCCATAACCCTCTACTGACTCCACTAATAGTTTCACATTAGCTTTTTTTCCAAATGCATTGACTTTATTGTTAAAACAAGCAAATCTGGGTGGGCAGCTGCTGCATAAAGTTTGAACTGACGGAGGTTCAGTGTTCCTGGGTGATGGACGCGAGAGATTTTTCACCATTCTTAAAAAAGATGCACCAAAATACCACATTTTGTATTTTATATCACACAACAGTTGTGTGTCTGGGGCCAGACATCCATGTTACCCTCAGGATGAATCAGATAAGCTTCTCATAACAGGCTACTATGCACAGACATGACCAGCTGATGAGTAAGGAGCAGGAATGGGTGATATTTTACCGTTCACGATACACCGTCAAAAAAATTCCCCACGGTAAGAATTTGTATCTCACGGTAAAAATTATAAATTCCTGTTGATGATGTTTTTGTGTAAAACTGATTTATAGTTCTGCGTTGGCGGAAGGAAGTTGCGAGGAAGGAAAGAAGGAAGGAAGGAAGGAAGGAAGGAAGGAAGGAAGGAAGGAAGGAAGGAAGGAAGGAAGGAAGGAAGGAAGGAAGGAAGGAAGGAAGGAAGGAAGGAGAGAGCAGGAGAGAGAGAGAAAGAAAGAAAGAAAGAAAGAAAGAAAGAAAGAAAGAAAGAAAGAAAGAAAGAAAGAAAGAAAGAAAGAAAGAAAGAAATGAGCCTGAAAGAAAGAAAGAAAGAAAGAAAGAAAGAAAGAAAGAAAGAAAGAAAGAAAGAAAGAAAGAAAGAAAGAAAGAAAGAAAGAAAGAAAGAAATGAGAAAGAAAGAAATAAATATATGAGAAAGAAAGAAAGAAAGAAAGAAATGAGAAAGAAAGAAAGAAAGAAAGAAAGGGATGAGAAAGAAAGAAAGAAAGAAAGAAAGAGATGAGAAAGAAAGAAAGAAAGAAAGAAAGAAAGAAAGAAAGAAAGAAAGAAAGAAAGAAAGAAAGAAAGAAAGAAAGAAAGAAAGAAAGAGATGAGAAAGAAAGAAAGAAAGAAAGAAAGAAAGAAAGAGATGAGAAAGAAAGAGATGAGAAAGAAAGAAAGAAAGAAAGAAAGAAAGAAAGAAAGAAAGAAAGAAAGAAAGAAAGAAAGAAAGAAATGAGAACGAAAGAAAGAAAGAAAGAAAGAAAGAAAGAGATGAGAAAGAAAGAAAGAAAGAAAGAAAGAAAGAGATGAGAAAGTAAGAAAGAAAGAAAGAAAGAAAGAAAGAAATGAGCCTGAAATAAAGAAAGAAAGAAATGAGAAAGAAAGAAAGAAATGAGCCTGAAATAAAGAAAGAAAGCAAGAAAGAAAGAAAGAAAGAAAGAAAGAAAGAAAGAAATGAGAAAGAAAGAAAGAAAGAAAGAAAGAAAGAAAGAAAGAAAGAAAGAAAGAAAGAAAGAAAGAAAGAAAGAAAGAAAGAAAGAAAGAAAGAAAGAAAGAAAGAAAGAAAAGCAGAGCAGTGTTTTGGCTCCAAAGACTGAATGTGGTGATAGATTTATAGTTACAAAGGTGGAGTTGAATTGGTATTTTATTTATCGTAATTTTTTCCGTTATCGGGATAAATGCCAGAAATTATCGTGATACATTTTTTAGTCCATACCGCCCATCCCTAGTAAGGAGTTCCGAGTAGTCATTATTTATGCAGCGGCAACTCTTTGAAAGACTTTATTTTTTCAGATTTCAGCATATGTCGTGTTATAAACTTATTGCCACTTCATACAGTCAGACGTGCTGATGATTTAACAGTCTCTCGTGGATTATAACAAGACATGCCACAGATAGACAAGGAGATGGACATGAACAGGCATCAGTTTTTTATATGTAGTTCTTCCACTTAAGTGTGGATGTAGTTTTACACAAGGCTGACATTTCTAAATTCCCAGAGTTCGTATCAGGTTTGCAAAGTCATGTAAAGGAATCTCTGCCAAGAAGACATATTATCCACCCCCCTCTGTCCTGCTGCACTTCCTCTGTGACCCCATTTCCATCTTCTATCTAGAGAAGCTCCATTTCCTGTACCTATTATCTTAATTAGAGATATTCCCTAAAATCAGGTACACACACACACACACACACACACGTACACACACACACACACACACACACACACACACACAAGCACACACACAGAGAGAGTTAATATCGCTAATTCAAAATGGCTTCAGGCCAGCCGGGCCCTTTCCATTTAGGACAGACTGTGTTCAAGCCACTTCAGCATCAGCTGGCCCGAGCTGTAAATTATACAGAAATATCCTCGGCCTACTGGAAGACGCGAGGTGTGTGCCAATCTCATTTTGGTGACCTTGCTGCGTCCAGATGACCGTCCGTTTTCGTGAGCTCGAAAACCAATAAGCAGGTTTGTGCCGGCGTGCAGAAAAAGGGAGTCCCATTAAACGTATGAAGTTGTCCATCAGTGTCTGGAGAGTTCATGTTGTACTCACTCAGCGATGACGATGGAGTTTGTTCCTATGATGAAGGGTTCCCTGAGTGTTGGTGCAGACTAGTGTACTCTGTCTCAGAAATTTGATGAAGGTTGAACTTAAAAGACCTGTTTACAGAAACGCTGGCATTGCTTCTTTCTATGTCCTTTTCTGTCCTCCCTCGACTGCTAATACAACCCACTGGAAGTCTCAAATACCTAAAAGGGGTCAATAAATATTTAGGGTTTAAAAGAGCATTTTTCACTTTACTGATGTGGTCTAGCTCAGGGGTCGGCAACCCAAAATGTTGAAATGTTGTATTGGACCAAAAACACAAAAAACAAATATGTCTGGAGCCGCAAAAAATGAAAAGTCTTGTATCAGCCTTAGAATGAAGGCAACACATGCTGCATGTTTCTATATTAGTGGGGGAAGATTTTTTTTTTTATTATGCACTTCGAGAAAAAAGTCAAAAAGTCGAGAAAAAAAGTCTAAATGTTGAGAAAAAAGTCTAAATGTTGAGAAAAAAATCGAAATGTTGAGAAAAAAGTGGAAATGTCAAGATTAATGTTGAAGTACAATCTTGAGAAAATAGTCGAAATGTCGAGAAAAAAGTCAAAAATTTCGAGAAAAAAGTCGAAATATTGAGAAAAAAGTCGAAATGTCAAGGAAATAGTCAAAATTTCATGAAAAATTCTAAATGTTGAGAAAAACCTTGAAATGTTGAGAAAAAAGTCGAAATGTCAAGATTAAAAAGGAAAGGAAAAAAAAAGAGGAAAAAAGGAAAAAAAGAAGAAAAAAAAGAAAAAAGAAGAAAGGAAAAAAAAAAGGTCAAACATTTTTGAAAAAGCTCCAGGAGCCACTAGGGCGGCGCTAAAGAGCCGCATGCAGCTCTAGAGCCGCGGGTTGCCGACCCCTGGTCTAGCTGATATTTCTCTTTTAATGTGTCAAATGTTTTATTAAAACACTGATATATCTTAACAGCTATTTAAAGGAGCTTGAGGCAGGATTTATGAAAAAAATTTGTATACGTTTTAAGTTTTCTAGTAATAATGTCAGATGAAGCGTTCCAAACCAAAAAGAATGAGCCCTCTAGCGTATCTCTCCTTTGCCTTGAACAGGCTGTGTGCTGCAAAATGTGCTGCAATTCGGTCCCGAATTTCCCGCACTGTCCTGCGGATGTGACGTCACATGACGCTGCATGCGCTTGGATACAGGAAGAAGACGAGCGCGGTGGATCCAAACTTCTGTTTGGGTAGACATGGATTCTTCCACAGCCGGCAAACGACCCAGCGCCACTCAAAGCCCACTAAAAAGTGCTACCAAGAAGAAAACGAAGCCTTTATCAGAGACAAGTCGCGAGTCGAAAAGAAATTAGGCTACGAGCAAAAACGGGCAGGCACACGAGTAAACATTGGATACGGGTTTGAGTCATGGAAGCAGCTTCAACTTGAATTGGGACTGAAAACAGATGCTGACATGGCTCATTTCCTACCAGGTAAGATAACATTGTAAGTCATATTTAGAGCTTGATTTGAAAAGTGCTGTGAGGAGTCCGTGTGCGCTCCCGTGCCGGCTTCGCTGTTGGCTGCAGTAACCCCGACGGTCGTCGTGGTGCTAATGAGTCTCATTTCTTATTCTTGCCTCAAGCTCCTTTAATGGGTTTTGATTTTTGGAGATGTTGTTGGTTTAGGGCCCAGGAAAACATCTTGGTAGCTAGAGATGTAAATGGTAAACAAGTCAAGAGAAGACGTGACAAAAAAACTAAGAAGAGTGAAAGGAAAACAAGCCTATAACAAATTAGTGACATTTTGATTTAAAATAAAACATCTATTGATTTCATTTTCTTTCAAACAAAAACAAAGAAATGTTTTACTTTATGCCTGAAGATCCAACTCAGACTAATGATCTTCTCATCGTGTAGCAGTAACTAGCAAATATTAGCAAATAAAGATGCTGAACATGGTGAATGTTTGTTTATCCTCAAAGCATGACGGTGTTCACATTTAGATAAAAGCTTTTCTCTAGCTCAGAAGTCTCTGATGGTTAAGTTGCAGCTGTTGCACGTCTGAAACGCAAACACACACAAGCACATATACTAATCAGTCCAGATTAGCATTATTCATCCTACGCAGGCTGCATAATAGTGGACTTCTAACATATCTGCATAAAACTGACCTAACCTTTAACTTCAAGTCACATTCTTTTAAAATGTGCATAATTATTGTAACTGGATGGCTTTCAGAGTGGCTAACACCACCAGAAACCAGCACTTAGTGTTTGAAAGCATCCTGTGCATACACAGAGGACTGAGGTTACTAATGTGATGTGCTAAAATACATCCATATCCCTTTTTTTTTTTGTAGGAAAAATCTCATTTTTGGTTCAGAAGAAATGTCTAATATGAATTAATTCCAACAAAACAGCCTAAAAATTAAGCTTTATGCTTTAAGTCGGGTCCCATGTGTACAACGGAGTATTAGGGCCAAACAAAAAAACAAAAAAAAGGAAATTACGAGAATAAAGTCATAATGTAATGAGAATGAAGTCGTAAAATTACGAGAATAAAGTCATAATATTACGAGAATAAAGTCGTAAAATTACGAGAATAAAGTCGTAAAATTACGAGAATAAAGTCGTAATATTACGAGAATAAAGTCGGAATATATTATAAATATATAAATATAACTTCACAAGATGCTCAATATTCCTCATTTTAACACAGGGAGAAGAAGCTCTTCCTGTTAGAGTTCTCATGAATTATATTTTCATAATATTACGACTTTATTCTCGTAATGTTACGACTTTATTCTCGTTATTTTACGACTTTATTCTCGTAATATTACGACTTTATTCTCATAATATTACGACTTTATTCTATTACGACTTTATTCTCGTAATTTTACGACTTTATTCTCATTATATTATGACTTTATTCTCGTAATTTCCAATTTTTTTTTGTCTTAGTTTGGCCCTAATACTCCGTCGTACATGTGAGCTCAATAACGCTCAATAAAACCTTGCTGCCCTTTCGGCCACAGCTTTCCCAGCCGACACTACTCCATTTAATGATTCTGCCAGACAGGACACCAAGTAGTACACTGTTAGATGTGAGTGTGATAGAACTACAGCAAAAACCAGCAGAGATCAGCACCTGCTGGTCTGTTAGACATCAAATCACCTTTAAAAAAAATCACCCAACTCAGCACCTGCAGGGTTCAAAGCCTTTGAAACCACTGACACCTGCAGCAAATCCAACCAGCCATAAACGGCTTTAAAGCTTAACACAAATCAACACCTCAGTGGGCTGCAAAGTAATTGGTAACTACGAAACTCAATCCTAATTAGCTCTGGTTAAAGTGT
>NC_084597.1:11100842-11153933 GCF_033807715.1 Cololabis saira | reverse complement strand
CATCCATCCATCCATCCATCCATCCATCCATCCATCCATCCATCCTTCCTTCCTTCCTTCCTTCCTTCCATCCATCCATCCATCCATCCATCCATCCATCCATCCATCCTTCCTTCCTTCCTTCCTTCCTTCCTTCCTTCCTTCCTTCCTTCCTTCCTTCCTTCCTTCCTTCCTTCCTTCCTTCCTTCCTTCCTTCCTTCCATCCATCCATCCATCCTTCCTTCCTTCCTTCCTTCCTTCCTTCCTTCCTTCCATCCATCCATCCATCCATCCATCCATCCATCCATCCATCCATCCATCCATCCATCCATCCATCCTTCCCCTTCCTTCCTTCCTTCCTTCCTTCCTTCCTTCCTTCCTTCCTTCTTCCTTCCTCTTCCTTCCTTCCTTCCTTCCTTCCTTCCTTCTTCCTTCCCATCCATCCATCCATCCATCCATCCATCCATCCATCCATCCTTCCTTCCTTCCTTCCTTCCTTCCTTCCTGGTACGTTGTGTGTGGATTCAACACAGAACCAAAAATCAGTTTTACACAAAAACTTCATCAACAGGAATGTATCGTTTTTTACCGTGAGATACAAATTCTTATCGTGGGAATTTTTTTGACGGTTTATCGTGAACGGTAAAATATCGCCCATTCCTAGTGCCTACAAGCAAACTCTGATCTAAAGATATCACTAGCCCACTTTACTTTCGTTTCTTTCTTTCTGGCTATTTCTGATTCTATGAAACAAGAGTTAGTTGGATGTTCAAATGTGGTATCTGTTTATCGATCACACAGATTATCGTATCTGGACTTACTGTGGTGGTGTGCGCACTGAAGCCAGTTTGGGACATCTCCATCTCAAAGGACGAAGTATAATTACCAGTTGTAGCTATAATGGAAATAAAATAAATCACGTTAATATTTGGTTGTCAGAATACGGTTTAACTACAGGATTAAAAGCACATTACGAAACTTTAAAAAGGAAGCTACTTGTAATATTGTAAATAATTACCGTATTTTCTGGACTATAAGCCGCATCTGCTCTATTTTAAAAAAAAATTATTAAAAAAAGATATACAAGCCGCATCTGCATACAAGCTGCATCCGTTCTATTTAAAAAAAAAAGGATGCAAGCTGCAGATATTTATGTTGTCAGATTAGATATTTACTACATGTACAGAAGGATTTTGAACTGTAAATGATGTACATGTTTGTACCTAAATAGATCTTTCCTAACAGTGTCTTTTAACACGGCAGCAACTTTGCTGATTAAAACGGGACAGAACCAAGAGAAAATAATAATCTGTTTGAAATCTGCTTCTACTTCTATCTGCTAAAGAAGAAGTAGCGTATTCCTCTTTGCATTTATTTTGTCTTAGTTTTGATTCTAATTCAGGTTAGAGCGCCCAGAGCGGTGGAAGAAAAATCCACAGAATAGCTGCACCTTTGTATAAGCCGCATGGTTCAAAAACTATGAAAAAAGTAGCGGCTTATAGTCCAGAAAATACGGTATATCAAACCACTCTTTGGTTTGCAAAGTCATAAATGAGCATCTCAGGGTCAGATTTTTACTGATTATTGAGATCACATCAAAAAGAGGAAACCCTCCCGCCAGACTCCAGTCTACAATACAGTGTTTGTGTTTAAGGCACACCAGTGAGTGTACTGGGGCTACACTGGGATTTAGCTGTGGACAAAGACATTGAAAGGGTTTTCTGAGTCAAAAAAATAGAAAAAAAAACTTCATGAGAGTTTGAGATGTGTAGAGTTTGATTCTATCTGATCAACTTGGTTGATCTGATGGATCTGTAATAGACATTAATAAACGGATGGACCAAACAATCAACTGCTCGTCACAATCCAACTCAGTCAAGTTTGGGACAATATGAGAAATGCAAAGAAGAAACAAACAAAAAAATAAATAAATAAAAATGCTGCTTCTTTCATTTTATTGCTAAAAGTATGTATCCAAGATATTTCTTGTTTTTTCTCACCTGCTTTGTTTCATTTGTAAATATACAGAATCTCTAAGCTTTGCTACACAATAGATGATTATCACATCAAATCATATCCTTATCAAAATCAGGGTAGACCACAAACGTACATATGGAAGAGGATTAGGGCTACTGAAGAAAAAACATAGAATTTCTGAGAAAAGTCCCTTTTAAAAGTAGAAAGAATTAGATACTCAAGGAGGGGAAACTTGAACAAGTTCTATAATAAATGGCAACCGTTTATGGACTTTTTTGCGACAACGCAACCCCCCCTCCACACCCTTTTTATTTATTTATTTATTTTTTATTTATTTTCTTTTTTACTTGGGTTTTATTTTCTTTTTTTTTAATTTATTGATTGATTTATTTTTTTTAAATTTTTTTACTTGGGTTTTCTTTTCTTTTTTTTTTTTTTTTAAGATCTTTACTTTTTGTCTATCCTTATGTTTATATGCCCAGTTGATTATTTCATACAGACTATGTCTATTTTATTATATTGTTTATCTAGTCTTGTTTTGTATTATCGTTATTTGTTCTTAAAAATATGTAAATTTAAATTCTCTGATGCATACAACCATGTTCATTGCTGTCACCAATGTGCCCTGGTGTATGTAAGTGCCTTTGATACGTTTGCATCAATAAAAAATATGAAACAGAAATTCTGAGAAAAAGTCTGACTTTTTTTTAGAAATAAAAAAAAAATCCTCCTTAAAATTGTTTTGTTTGTTTTAGGTTTCTGAAAAAAGTCAGAATTCTGACTTTAAAGTCAGAATGCTATTTTGTTTCTTCAGTGGCCCAAATCCTCTTATGTTCATACAACCTTTTTTTTAAATGCGTTTACCTTCCAAGGCAAAGATCTTGCTGCCCAGCGTATCCACTATGTGCACCAAAGCCAACTCATCGGACACGTTGAAGAAGTGATCTTGCAACGGCTGACTGGAAATGTTTTCGATTTCTCTGATAAACTTATGAACGTCCCCTGCACTTTTGTTCTGACGGCCATAGTCTCCCAAAACCTGAAAACAACAATAAACTATTATTGTATATTCAGAAATGTATTGTATTGTGTATGATCAGCAATGTCATCGATTACGTTGATAATTAAGCTGACCACATATCTCTTAAAGATGGAGTTGAATATTTTCCATACATTTCACAGTTGCAATGGATATTAAAAATGTCTGCATGTCAAAATAAAAAAAATATACTTTGGCTTTCATAGTTACAAGACTGTTGACCAAAAAAAAGTAAAAGACAATTGTACCCACAGCGATGCCAAACCTCTCGATTCCATCCTTCTCACAATTGTCGATGACCCTGGGTAGATCGTGGGAGTCATGTGACTCTCCATCCGTCACAATCACCATCACTTTCTTCATCCCAGGTCTTGCACCTCGTTCCAGCATAAAGGCCTCCTTCCTGATTTGTACAAAATGAGAAAAAAGGACGATGAAAGATAACATTCCATCCAAGATCAAGTATGATCAGAGGTGTCAAGTAACGAAGTACAAATACTTTGTTACTTTACTTAAGTAGAAATTTTGGTTATCTATACTTCACTGGAGTAATTATTTTTCAGACGACTTTTTACTTTTACTCCTTACATTTTCACACAATTATCTGTACTTTTACTCCTTACATTTTAAAAACAGCCTCGTTACTATTGATGTGCAATACTCCCATCCTTTCAAGGGCAATATTATTATTTTTCCATCAATTTAAGTGCAATATCCCCCCACCCATTCATGTACATTTTCATCCTCCCATTCACTCTTGTTTATAGTGTGTATATATATATATATATATATATATATATATATATATATATATATATATATATATATATATATATATATATATATATATATATATATATGTATATATATATATATTTATGTTTCCTTGTTTACATTGTCTTTGCATGTGTGCACTTCGACGGAGCTGCTGCCTAATTTCACTGTACCTGTACAATGATAATAAAGGCTTTCTATTCTATTCTATTCTATTCTATTCTATTCTATTCTACTCTATTTCATTTCGGCCTTTAAAAAAAACTATCCAGTTAAATTGCTCCATCCGGATAGAGTGAATTTGGTTGTGGTTGTTTCAGATGTTCTTGTCCAGTTTTGTTCTTACATCCGTTCCCTCAGATTCCTGCAACTAAACTTGGATGTACATTCCAATAAAGGTTAGGATAAATGATAACATGCCTCTGAAGTTTGACTTTTTGCACCATTACAATACTTATAGGCAACTAGTCATCATATCTCCTGCTCTCTGAAACACATGTTAATGCTCAATAGTACACATATATGCTTCTTTAATATATTTGCATTATACTAAGATGCATTCATTTTCAATGGCTTTTGTCCTTAATGGCTTTTTTCCCCCTTACATTACTTTTACTTTTATACTTTAAGTAGTTTTGAAACTGTAGTATCTATACTTCTACCTGAGTAATGAATTTGAATACTTTTGACACCTCTGATTGGTATTCCTTTTATGATCATGATGCTTCCCACAGTGTAAAAATATCCCTATTCCTAAATCTGTTATTCTTCAAGTTGACTTAACATTTTCAGATAATTTATCCCCATTAAATCAAGATAATGTTCCTCATATTAGACAAGTGGAGCAACAGCACCTGAACAAGCATGCACTATCTAATAAACATAAGTGTGCATATACACTTTTCACACTTTTACAGCCAATAATCAATGATAAATTGATTAGGAAATAAAGTTGGCTTTTTCCCCCCCTTACATTACTTTTACTTTTATACTTTAAGTAGTTTTGAAACCAGTACTTTTATACTTTTACTTGAGTAAAAAACTTGAGATGATTCTTACATCCGTTCCCTCAGATTCCTGCAACTAAACTTGGATGTACATTCCAATAAAGGTTAGGATAAATGATAACATGCCTCTGAAGTTTGACTTTTTGCACCATTACAATACTTATAGGCAACTAGTCATCATATCTCCTGCTCTCTGAAACACATGTTAATGCTCAATAGTACACATATATGCTTCTTTAATATATTTGCATTATACTAAGATGCATTCATTTTCAATGGATTTTGTCCTTAATGGCTTTTTCCCCCTTACATTACTTTTACTTTTATACTTTAAGTAGTTTTGAAACCAGTACTTTTATACTTTTACTCGAGTAAAAAACCTGAGATGATACTTCAACTTCTACAGGAGTATTTTTAAACTCTAGTATCTATACTTCTACCTGAGTAATGAATGTGAATACTGAAGACATCTCTGGTAATGATACACCTTTTAGATACTGTGTGTTTCCAGCCAACTGTGCCCTCTAGACGAGGTGTTACCCTCTGCTCAGTACCTGGCTGTTTCCACGGCGAGGAAAGTGTTGGTCTTGATGCCGGTGTGTTGAGGAAGTTTCTCCACAAACTTAACCAGCTCACCAGTGTTGTCAAACTGGCTCAGGTTGACGAGGTGGCTCACGGTTTTACCATAAGACACTATCCCCACCTGGAAGACACACACACACACACACACATGCACATGTATTTCTTTTTTCCTTTTCCATTCTTCAGGGTTCTTCTGTCCTCGTGCTGCCCCTCCCAGGCAGCCTGCAGAGGATGTGGCTGTGTCTGGCAGGGCCGACGTGACACAATGTTCTTTATTCAGAAGACTTCAGCGACCATGGAAGATGTGACTCTCAACCACGGGCCTCCACGGCGAGAAGACTTTCCAGTGCTTCCCTGTGGAAAACTCTGCAGGCTCCAGACCAGACTACTGTAGCCATAATACAAGCTCCAGACCAGATGAACATAACCATAATACAAGCTAATCATCCATTCCTGGAACAAACCAAGACAAACGGACAGAAATACACTGCTGGTATAACCTAATGAGACAGAGGATTGTCTTATAGATGGCAACATGGAGAACATTACATCACAGAGGGGATTGAAGTCATCACATACTCTTTTAAATACAAACCATTTGTATCATATACAATAAAACATATTTTTTTAATGTTTAAGAGAATAATGATTTATATTTAACTTATCTATTCAAGGCAATGGCCAACTCATGTCACAGCGAGGTGTAATCCCAAATACTGTGAGTGAGTGTGTGTGTGTGTGTGTGTGTGTGTGTGTGTGTGTGTGTGTGTGTGTGTGTGTGTGTGTGTGTGTGTGTTTGTGTGTGTGTGTGTGTGCGTGTGTGTGTGTGTGCGTGTGTGTGTGTGTGTGTGTGTGTGTGTGTGTGTGTGTGTGTGCGTGTGTGTGTGTGTGTGTGCACACACACACACACACACAGCAAAGCGTTCGACACCATAAACCGTGAGATGCTCTGGAAACAACTGGACAAACTTGGGGTACCACCCAAGTTTCTGTCCGTGCTGCAGCAACTGCATACTGGGATGCAAGCCAGAGTAATCACCGGAGACCTCCAGTCAGAGCCCTTCGAGGTAAATACCGGGGGGAAGCAAGGCTGTGTCTTGGCACCAGTGCTTTTTAATCTCCTCCTTTCTGCCATCACCTTTCTCTTCAATCGTGCCTTGGATCACAAAGACGGTGTTCATCTTGAATACCGCCTTGACGGAAATCTTTTCAACATCCGCCGTCTCCAAGCCCATACGAAGACAAAGATCTGCCATATCTGTGAGCTACAGTATGCAGATGACTGCGCAGTCTTAGCCCACAGCCCAGAATCTATGCAGCATGCCCTCAACACAATTTCCACTCTTTACCAGTCCTTCGGGTCTTCAGGTCAACACACAAAAAATTGAAATCATGTCCCAACTCGTTACCCAACCTCCCTCACCCCACAGCTTCCATATAAACGGCATCCCACTCAAAACAGTCGAAGACTTCACCTACCTTGGCTCTACAATATCCTCCCAATGCTCCCTCGACACAGACATACACACCCGCATCAATAAAGCTTCATCAGCCTTTGGACGGCTTCGCAGGAGGGTTTTTGAAAACCGTAACCTCAAGGTCGGCACCAAGGTTGCAGTTTACAATGCAGTGTGCGTGTCCACCTTGCTCTACGGGGCAGAAACATGGACGCCATACAGAAGGCACATAACAAACCTGGAGGCCTTCCACATCCGTTGCCTTCAAAAAATCCTTGGTCTGTCCTGGGAAGATAAAGTACCTCACTCGGAGATCCTGAAGAGCACTAATTCCAGCTGTATGGAAGCAGCTGTAGCCAAAAGGCACTTACGGTGGATAGGTCATACAATCCGACTGCCTGAACACCGCCTGCCCCGCCAAGTCCTCTACGGTCAATTACATGACGCAAAGCGTGCTGCTGGTGGCCAAAAGAAACGCTACAAGGACTACACCAAGGACCTTCTGAAGCGCACTGCCATCAGCCCCACTCAGCTGGAAACTCTAGCGTGTGATCGCTTAGTTTGGAGAGATACTTGCGCCAGGGCAATCACACAAATAGATGACAGCAATCATCAGAGAAGGTCTGAGAGACGTGCCCAACGACATCGGAGGACAGCCGGCATTCCCCCAACGTCCGGGCTCCCCTGCCCCACCTGTGGAAGGATGTGCGGCTCACGCATCGGCCTCCACAGCCACATAAAGTGGCACCAGCGACAACAGCGCTGACCACCCCCGCCCCCCTTCCCTGCCCTGGAGCAAGCGTCGTCATCGTACACGATGGACAGCTAAGATGGTGTGTGTGTGTGTGTGTGTGTGTGTGTGTGTGTGTGCGTGCGTGCGTGCGTGCGTGCGTGCGTGCGTGCGTGCGTGCGTGCGTGCGTGCGTGCGTGCGTGCGTGCGTGCGTGCGTGCGTGCGTGCGTGCGTGCGTGCGTGTGTGTGTTGTAATCTATTGATCGTTAATCGTAACCAGCACTTTAACTTACTCTGGCACTTTACCGCCTAAACTTTTAACTGCTAAATGTGAAACTATGTGTGTAATGTATTCACTATTGTAATATATGTAAATGTCTGTAAGATCGTGTTAGTATGAAGATTGATGTGTCAGGTTGTTCTCCTGTTCCTTCTATCTTAAATAGAAGCAAAATAACAAGAACAGAAACTTTTTGCACGTTTTATTTGTATTTGTTTTAACTTGTTGTTTAACTTGTCTTTCTTTTATATTTTTAGCCGGGGGACTTCCAATGGAAACTAGCTTTGTAGCTAAAATTGGGTGCATTTGCATTTTTAATTCTAAATGTATATGAATGTACACTGTCCCTTCTCAAATAAACTGAATTGAATTGAATTGAATTGACGCCTGCTACTGACCTGCGACTGTTTAGGTCCAATCTCTATCGGCCCGAGGAAGCGAATCAGAAATTCCACAATGCTGCTCCAGGGATAGATGCTGTTAGATCCATCCAAGACAATCACAATGTCCAGATTCTTTGAACACTCTGCAAAAAAAAAAAAAAAAAGAGAGAAAGGAAGAAGGTAATTAAATTGAGGAATTATAGTTTCTGTTTCTGTTCCTGGCACACTGAATCTAAAACTGGATTTATTACACACATATTTGCAGTCCTGTCTGTAATTCAACATTACTATGTCATCAAATACATTTAAGGTGTTTTGAAAGTTCGGCAAAGCCAAACAAGGAAAAAAATGACTGATCAGGCTGCGTGAAGAGGTCATGGCTAGTAGACACCAGCCTTTAGTGAAAGACACACCCCCTGATGTGAGTATTTAACTGAGGGGTAACTTGAGATTAACGATCTTCAAATTTGTTCTGGTGAACATAGATTTTAAATCTGATCAAAAACCTCCCGGCTGCATGAAAGAATGTAAAAGTGCAGCGATTAAGTTGAAGCAAAATGTCAGAGAAAGTTCAAGTGTAAAAACTGCTACTCAAAATCTATTATTCATCCAGCACTCCAGATTACTCCCATGAGATATTGATACAATATATTCAGAGGTGGGTAGAGGAGCCAAAAATTGTACTCAAGTAAAAGTACTGTTACTTCAGAATAATATGACTCAAGTAGAAGTGCAAAGTAGCCATCCAAATAATTACTTGAGTAAAAGTAAAAAAGTACTCAAGTACTGTGTAACTGTTGAGTAACGTCTGATTTATTTTTTTAACACAACCATTCAAACAGACAAAAGTACAAAATAATCAATAAAATAAAAAATAAATTAAAATAATTAAAAAATAGCTTAAATTAAAATAATCTTAAAGTAAATTCAAGTACTTTAATAAATACTAAAATAAATGAAATAATAACAGAATAACAAAATTACGGAAGAGTATTAGGGCCACTTAAAAAAAATAAAAAGAATTCTGAGAAAAAAGTCAGAATTCTGAGAAAAAAGTCAGAATTCTGAGAAAAAAGTCAGAATTCTGACTTTAATCTCAGAATTCTGAGAAAAAAGTCAGAATTCTGACTTTTTTCTCAGAATTCTGACTTTTTTCTCAGAATTCTTTTTATTTTTTTTTAAGTGGCCCAGAATTCTGACTTTTTTCTCAGAATTCTGAGATTAAAGTCAGAATTCTGACTTTTTTCTCAGAATTCTTTTTATTTTTTTTGTAAGTGGCCCCAATACTCTTCCGTACAAAATAAATTAAGCACAAGTAGCAAAACCAGAACTAGAACAAACCCATGAACACATATAAACTCTCTGTGTGTTTGAGTCTGTGTAAATGTGACAAAACATGCAAAAACCAACATTTTTCCCAAAGAATCACTCAGTGATGTCATGAGATTGACGCGTACGTGGATAAAAGGGATAAAAGAAAAGTAACAGCTCAACGTGGCCTAATGTAGCGGAGTAAGAGTAACAGTTTCTTCTTCACAAATCTACTCAAGTAAAAGTAAAAAGTATAGTGATTCAAAACTACTCCTAAAAGTACAACATTTCCCAAAACTTACTCAAGTAAATGTAACGGAGTAAATATAACTCGTTACTAGGGTTGCCACCCGTCCCGTAAAATACGGAATTGTCCTTTATTTGAGAAAAAAATGTTGCGTCCCGTATTGAACTAATACGGGACACGATTTGTACCGTATTTTCATTAACTTTTACACCATATTCTAGTGGAATTATTGAAATAAATGAACCTTTACACCATATTATAGTTGAATTATTGAAATAAATTAACTTTTACACCATATTCTAGTTGAATTATTGAAATAAGTTAACTTTTACACCATATTCTAGTTGAATTATTGAAATAAATTAACTTTTACACCATATTCTAGTTGAATTATTGAAATAAATTAACTTTTACACCATATTCTAGTTGAATTATTGAAATAAGTTAACTTTTACACCATATTCTAGTTGAATTATTGAAATAAATTAACTTTTACACCATATTCTAGTTGAATTATTGAAATAAATTAACTTTTACACCATATTCTAGTTGAATTATTGAAATAAATTAACTTTTACACCATATTCTAGTTGAATTATTGAAATAAATTAACTTTTACACCATATTCTTCACTTGTATGTATATTATACATCTGGGCTGATGTGGACATACGTAGCATAGGAGGATATTTCAGTTGCTAGTATGGTTGTCTGTCTGTAGAGTCATGACAGTTCAATGCTATTAAAGCACTTTAAACTTTAAATCAAAGCATTTAGTTTTTTCATATAAAATAAACACATTTTTATGCAGTTTAGAAGTTTTGGGGCCTTTTTTGGCTCCTGCGCTGCTGAAATCAGGACGTCCCTTATTTCTATTTCTGAAAGGTGGCAACCCTACTCGTTACTACCCACCTCTGAATATATTCAAGATACTTATTTTTTTACTAAAAATGAGCTAAATGGGATGTTAAAGCCTTATAGTATATTTAGCAGTGTTGTGGTGAAGAAGGCACGGAGGTGAAAGTATAAATGAAACAATGAGCATTGACTGTTGTCTCCCTTCATTCTTTGCTGTTTCCTTCCAGGGAATTGAAGTGCAGAGCCACTAAAGTGTCTCCTAACTTGGGCATGCAATGCAGCAGAAGGACTAGGCTGGGCCAGAGAGGGACCGGGGAGGGCGGGGGGTGTCAGATGAGTTTACATTAAGAAACGCTCTTATCTGCCTCTTCTCTGAGGGAGGGGGAGTTCAATGTCAGGGTCCAGGGTGGTTCTCCGGTGTGGGTTAGATCCTAATCTCTTGGCACGGACACACAATTTGCACACGGTTGCGTCACATCCTGTTAGGGTTGCCACCTTTCAGAAATAGAAATAAGGGACGCCCTGATTTCAGCAGCGCAGGAGCCAAAAAAAAAGCCCTAAAACTTCTAAAATGCATAAAAATTTGTTTATTTTATATGAAAAACAAAATGCTTTGATTTAAAGTTTAAAGTGCTTTAATAGCATTGAACTTGCATGACTGTACAGACAGACAACCATACTAGCAACTGAAATATCCTCCTATGCTACGTATGTCCACATCAGCCCAGATGTAATATAGCCTACAGGTGAAGAATATGGTGTAAAAGTTAATTTATTTCAATAATTCAACTAGAATATGGTGTAAAAGTTAATTTATTTCAATAAATTCAACTAGAATATGGTGTAAAAGTTAATTTATTTCAATAATTCAACTAGAATATGGTGTAAAAGTTCATTTATTTCAATAATTCAACTAGAATATGGTGTAAAAGTTAACTTATTTCAATAATTCAACTAGAATATGGTGTAAAAGTTAATTTATTTCAATAATTCAACTAGAATATGGTGTAAAAGTTCATTTATTTCAATAATTCAACTAGAATATGGTGTAAAGGTTCATTTATTTCAATAATTCAACTAGAATATGGTGTAAAAGTTAATGAAAATACGGTACAAATCGTGTCCTGTATTAGTTCAATACGGGACGCAACATTTTTTTTCTCAAATAAAGGACAATTCCGTATTTTACGGGACGGGTGGGAACCCTACATCCTGTGGCGGCTGCAATTTACTGGGACGGGACGGGCTGCGTACCTCGCACGGCCGGAGAGAAAGAGTTGGAGATCTGGAAGGAGGAGCTCACGTTGGCACAGACCCCGACGATGTACTGCTGCTCGCCACACATGTAGCCGTACTGAGGACCGCACGCCTGTGGAGATGCGACACAAACACACAGACACACACAAACTCAGAGGTGGAAAAAGTACAAAAATATTGTACTTAAGTAAAAGTACAAATTTTCTGCTTGAAAATTACTTAAGTAAAAGTAAAAAGTACCCATTAAGAAAATTACTTAAGTAAAAGTATAAAAGTACCTCAACTTAAATATAATAAAGTACCAAAAGTACATGGTGTAAAATGTACTTAAGTACAAAAGTAAAAAGTACAAAGTACAAAGTACAAAATTCAAAGTACAAAATTATTTTCAAAAGGATTGCAAAGAAATGAAGAATCCAAGAATTTTCTTACAACTCTAAATAATGGTGATATTATTCTGACCCCTTTAGCGTTTGTTTCCATTACCCCATTTTAATTTCTCCCTTTGCTCATCACTGCTGCTGTACCCCATTGGCCCCGCTGACAGGTCCACCCCCAGCCTGTAGTATGCAGTGACAACATTAAGCAACCCCAGCTGATAAAGGATGAGACTTTTGAACTTTTAAATGTCAAAACCACCTTAGAAGGGGTGGAATCAAAGAATGGTGCGCATGGACACGCGTCGGCTGCCGCTCAAGGCTGATTTATGGTTCCGCGTTACACCAACGTACCCTACGGCAAAGCTCTGCGTCTTTTTAACGCGGAACCATAATTCAGGCTTCAGTCCTCATCGGTACTCGACGCGACGGCGGTTCCTCCGGCCTTCCGGCCCGCCTCTGCGGCTCAACTCTCCCGGGAGCTGCGGCTCCTTCTCGGTATATTCACGCGCCCCCCTTCCTTCCCGTCCGCCTTATGGTTCCGCGTTAAATCGACCCTACGCTGCGACGCACACCCTGCGCCGTAGAGTGTGCGTCGCCGCGTACCCTACGCCGTAGCTCTGCGCCGGTGTAACGCGGAACCATAAATCAGCCCCCGCTGTGCTGTTCTTTAATTTGTAGCGAGTAACGACGTGTCCAATTTTAAATATAGCGGATTAAAAGTACGATTTTTTCCTTGAAAATGTAACGAAGTAAAACTAAAAGTACAGAAAAATGAAAGTATCAATAAAAGTACAAATTCTCAAAAATCTTACTTAAGTACAATAACGAAGTACTTGTACTTCGTTACTTTACACCACTGCACAAACTGAGGCACTGAGAGAGCGTGAAGTTCAGCTGCTGTAACCGGTTAGCTTTCAACCAGTATGAGGTCACGGGTGAGAGGAGGTTCAGGGCTACTGCAGAGGAATAGCAAAGGAAACCCCAAGAGGAAAGAACTACTCACATGAAGGATTTCACAGAGACTATTTAAAGCCACCAGAGATCCCCAAAGATTCAACAGAGAGAGTGAGATGAAAGAAGAGCCTGGGAGAAAAGTAGAATTCAAATGACCTACAATGAGTGGAAAATTCAATGAAAGCTATTAATTTTTTTTTTTTTTACTCCACTTCCTTTCCTCAAACGATCCTGAAACTCAGGGTCTTCCCAAGCTGAGCAAGAAGCCCACAGTTGTGCCTCAAAATAACAAACTGTCATGGCATTTCTAAATTATAGTCTGGACCAGAGCAGTGGATCCACTTTTCATTGGATTTCTTTACTGGAATAGTTCTTTCATTTTTAGTCTCTATGTGTCTTATGATTATTTTTGTAGGCCATTTTTTGCACTTTGGTCAAAAGTGGATGTTTAAAAAGTTCTATACAAATAAAGATTGATTGATTGAACACCAGCAGGCAACTCTCAACTCTCACGGTTGGATGGTCTGCTCTTCAAATTGCCAAAGGATATGATGGAGCTAGGAATGGGTGATATTTTACCATTCACGATAAACCGTCAAAAAAATTCCCTATGGTAAGAATTTGTATCTCACGGTAAAAATGATAAATTGAGGAAATGAGAAAGAAAGAAAGAAAGAAAGAAAGAAAGAAAGAAAGAAAGAAAGAAAGAAAGAAAGAAAGAAAGAAAGAAATGAGCCTGAAAGAAAGAAAGAAAGAAAGAAATGAGCCTGAAAGAAAGAAAGAAAGAAAGAAATGAGCCTGAAAGAAAGAAAGAAAGAAAGAAAGAAAGAAAGACAGAAAGAAAGAAAGAAAGAAAGAAAGAAATGAGCCAGAAAGAAAGAAAGAAAGAAAGAAAGAAAGAAATGAGTCTGAAAGAAAGAAAGAAAGAAAGAAATGAGTCTGAAAGAAAGAAAGAAAGAAAGAAAGAAAGAAAGAAAGAAAGAAAGAAAGAAAGAAATGAGCCTGAAAGAAAGAAAGAAAGAAAGAAAGAAAGAAAGAAAGAATGAAAGAAATGAGCCTGAAAGAAAGAAAGAAAGAAAGAAAGAAAGAAAGAAAGAGAGAAAGAAAGAAAGAAAGAAAGAAAGAAAGAAAGAAAGAAATGAGCCTGAAAGAAAGAAAGAAAGAAAGAAAGAAAGAAAGAAAGAAAGAAAGAAAGAACGAAAGAAATGAGCCTGAAAGAAAGAAAGAAAGAAAGAAAGAAAGAAAGAAAGAAAGAAAGAAAGAAAGAAAGAAAGAAAGAAAGAAAGAAAGAAAGAAAGAAAGAAAGAAAGAAAGAAAGAAAGAAAGAAAGAAATATTCCCGTTGATGACACTTTTTGTATTGGTATTTTTTTTTTCGTTATTGGGTTAAATGCCAGAAATTATCGTGATACATTTTTTTGTCCATACCGCCCATCCCTAGATGGAGTTTTATTTCCTCTGTTCAGTCACACCTCGTTTCAGCTCAAAGCACCCATTTTTTTTAATAATTTGTGTATAAACTGACTCTAGCTTTGAATGAACATTTGACTAAAAAGAAATTATGAGAAGCATGATGTGAGAAACACATCACAGTGGAAGCTGATTGTTCATTGTTCAAATGCACTGATTGTGCATTTGTTCATTTACTGACTGTTCATTTACTGTCAGAGCAGTGACCGGAGCGAATGTACTGAGAGACGACTGAACCGTAGCCCGAGGGAAAAAGCTGGGGTCAGCAGGGGCCATTAACAGCCAAAAGGAGAGTTGATGCGCTCCATAGCTGATACAAGCAATTTGCCAGATGTATTAAGAGAGGTGTTTTTGAAAGGTCGTACTGCATCTAGTGCTTTATGCACTGGGCGCTATGCAGTAAATAGAGCTGCAAAACTGCAGAATTTTTAGTTTTTCTAGGAAACTTTCCATTGGATATTTTGGTAATAGTATATTGCAATTACCGTATTTTCTGGACTATAAGCCGCTACTTTTTTCATAGGTTTTTAACCATGCGGCTTATACAAAGGTGCAGCTATTCTGTGGATTTTTCTTCCATCGCTCGGGACGCTCTAACCGGAATTAGAATCAAAACTAAGACAAAATAAATGCAAAGAAGAATACGTCACTTCTTCTTTAGCAGATAGAAGTAGGTAGAAGCAGATTTCAAACAGATAAATAGATAAATAATTACCGGTTATTTTCTCTTGGTTCTGTTCCGTTTTAATCAGCAAAGTTGCTGCCGTGTTAAAAGACACTGTTAGGAAAGGATCTATTTAGGTACAAACATGTACATCATTTACAGTTCAAAATCCTTCTGTACATGTAGTAAATATCTAATCTAACAACAGAAATATCTGCGGCTTCATATCTTTTTTTTTAATAGAGTTGATGCGGCTTGTATGCAGGTGCGGCTTATAGTCCAGAAAATACGGTAACGTGAAAACTTTGCAACACTGAAAGTTATCTTGTAACAAGTATCATAAATGTAAGAGAAAATCCAAATTGAATCAAAATCCTGTTAAAATCCATCTCCATTAATTCACATGAACATGACACTCAGTTTACTGCATGAGCCGTCGAGCCCACACCCCATGCATGCACTGCGCCTTCACAACCATGGATAGTGGTTTTTTTTATATATTACAAATATAATGGAGTATACCATATTTTCTGGACTATAAGCCGCACCTGCATATAAGCCGCATCCACTCTATTTAAAAAAAAAAAGATATGCAAGCCGCATATATTTATGTTTTTAGATTAGATATTTACTACATGTACAGAACGATTTTAAACTATAAATGATATACATGTTTTTACCTAAATAGATCCTTTCCTAACAGTGTCAACTTTGCTGATTAAAACGGGACAGAATCAAGAGAAAATAACCTGTATTTATTTATTTATTTATCTGTTTGAAATCTGCTTCTACCTACTTCTATCTGCTAAAGAAGAAGTAGCGTATTCTTTCATGCATTTATTTTGTCTTAGTTTTGATTCTAATTGGGTTAATCGGTTAAAGCGCCCCGAGCGGTGGAAGAAAAATCCACAGAATAGCCGCACCTTTGTATAAACCGCATGGTTGAAAACCTATGAAAAAAGTAGCGGCTTATAGTCCTGAAAATACGGTACATTATTAACGGCATACTGGTATGGTGGTCATCGCTTGTAAAAGCAGCTATGACATTGCTGTTGCAACTGCTGGAATCCTGCATTCCTTATAGGCAACTATATCGGGTAACTCTTGTCCTTGCATTTATGTCTTTAAAGTCTTTTTCTTAATCTTTTTTTTACTTTTATTTTTTTAGGGGGAGAGGTTTCTTTCTTGCTAAATTTCAAAAAAAAAAAATAGACAATGTGTTTAATTTTAAGCCTCAAACTTATGACCAAACAAAACACTATTTTTAACAGATAAAACCTCAAATTTTCCATTGATTCCGAGTTTTAACCATTTTATCAGAAAAGTTTCCAAATTGTAACATTTCAAAAATCCTCCACATTAACTTCCCATTTCTACCCTTCTGAGACCCCAAATATAATTATTCAGTAGAATAGACGTCAAATGGTCAAGAATGCATACTAATACATTATTGTGGCTAAATGACTCTCTGTGAATAAAGTAAAAAACAGTGGCTGTTGAAAGTGATTAGATGAGAAAATAATGAGTACATTTCAAACATGGAACCAGTAATGACATAGTGTTGGCAAACTCCCCTTCTTCAACCAGAAGCTTTACATAAAAGCAGCTAATTTATTTGTATTGATTGTAAAGGGAGCTGGATTCCAGCATATATAAATGGAGTGTTGAAGAGTCATGTTGGCACTTCATGTTTAGCACATTAAGGATTGTGCTTAAATTACAACTGTAGCTGCATATGATATGCCTTAAAAAAATGTTTAAATAAACACATATAGGCCCTTATGTTTTTAATGTGATCCTCAGTGTGGAATAAAAAGCTATTTGGAGTTCTGCAACATTACATTAATCTTGCATCACTTGAACTGTACAGTTGATTCAAACTATCCCATAATACTCCCTAGATGCAAAGTCTGACTGTGGAGCATGAAACGTCGAACCCACTGCTTCTGCAGGGTCTAAAGGTTTTGTGAACATCTACTCCGGTGTCCAGTTTCTAGCAGAAAATAAACAGTCCCTTTATTTCTCATTGGTAGAGAAAGTGCAGAGGACTTCCTACTTACCAGAAAGCCTCCACTGGGATTGGTCACCAGAGTGGTTCCCATGGTCATGTTCTCTTTGACTTCACGCAAGTTGGGAATAGTTGTGTTTTCTAAAAAGAAAAAAAAAAGAAACATGAATAAACATAAACAGAGTGAGACAAACAGAAGGCAGCGGAGAAGACGAGCAGCTGGAAAAATTCCTCTCCATCAGTTTCCCACAGGAAGAGCGCCGCTCGCCCTCCTCCCTCACTTCCATCTGTGCAAAAAGTCGTTATAACCATTGACATGTAATTAAAAGCAGCTTATCTGATTTCTTCTCCAGGATGTCCCTTGGTGTGTGCCTTATGGCTGTCAACAACAGTTGATGTGAAATAAGAAGTAGGAACCAAATTGTTGAGCAAGCAATCACAACATGTGGCTAAAATTAGTAGCTAATATCCAAGTCTGGAATGCTTTGGATGTGATTTTAGTTTTTTTTGTTTAGAGGATCTATGAACTTTCACAAACACATTCATATTTCAAGATTCTTTATTCTCATTGTTCATATACACACATTTAATGTGACATACAACTTCTAGCTGTTGGTTTGCTGCATTTCAATAACCGTTTCTCTGTTTACTTCCCTTAACTTTTACACTAAAGCAGGGGTGTCAAACTCATTTTGCTTGGCGGGCCGGATTTGACCCATTTTTTTCTTGCGGGCTGCACGCTCAAAATAACAAAAACGGTGCGAACATTTTTTTTTCTAATTCTTTTTTTTTTACTATTGTTATCTAATCCAATATCAGTTTAGTTAATTTTAAAGGAAATATGCACTTTGTTTACACCTTAATTATGTAAAATAGATTTCTTCAGGATCTTTTCTTGAAATTTCTCATTTTTTTCAAATTATGTAAGATACTTTTAATATCATTTTACAAAGATAAACACAAACAAGTATGTTTTTTTTATATTTCGCTTTTTTATAGGAAATTTAATAAAAAGCAAAATCTTTCTTATTACGTCAGAGAGTGTTTCTTTGTGATTTAGAGATTTTTCCAGTGAAATTAAGTGTATTTATTTTTAAAAATTGGCGCGGATATTTACGCCAGTGTGCCGAAAAAGTCAGCACTTCTTTTTTAACTGTTTTACTAGCAGTGATATTTTTCCTGCGAAAAATATATAATAGTAATCAGTTAATAAAAATAAACAACCGTCTACAAAGAAATAAAATTGGCAAATGCATTCTAGAAAACTAAAAAAATGTCGAAAACTGCTCTATTAGTGGAATAACGATGGATTTGTAGAATAAATATATTATCGGATATGCTGCAATTCATGGCAATTATTTATGCCTTCCTCTTTAGTAAATTAACATTTCGTTTTTTTGCGTTGGAAACTTCTTGCGGGCCACATGAAAATCTCTCTCGGGCCGCACATTTGACACCCATGCTGTAAAGTAAAGGATGCATAAGGATTCTTTCGGGCTCTCTGCTGACCTCTCCATGTTGAAGAAACATCTAACACTGCAGAATACTTTGTATTTGACCGTACAGTGAGTGGTAAAGTGAACGTGAACTGACTTGGCAGGTATCTTTTGAGTATTCCTCCATCATTTGATCAAATTAAACAGATGGATTGAAAAGCAAATCTCATCCTCAAATGTTTGGACCCTCGACAACTACACTCTGGTTGATGGGTCAGCAATGGTAGCCACATCTTTGCTTTTCTGTTCCTGGCATCCAACTTTTCCTCTTCCCCCTTTCTCCATATCCACCATTAAGCTCTTTCTTCATCCATCTGAGCAGGAAGTTTCTTACTATTCTCATCCAGCAAGTGCCATGTTGACTTGGCAGGGAAAGCCAATGCATCCCGGCTCCCATGGGAAACAGCTTAACTGTAACGGGTATGGAGTGAACCCAATCGCAACACAAATGAACCAGGTTTTTGTACTTGAACGGTCTTTATTTGGCAGGTTATAGCAGGTCAGAGGACGGCAGCAGAGTGTGGATCCAGAGTTTGATAAGTTCCCAGAGGATTTTAGCTGGAGAGCAGAAGCAGATCAGGTTGGTCTCTTGGTGGAGCAGGAACCGGCCTAGTGCCAACCAGCCACAGGCAGACAAGGAACGCAAAGCAGGCAGGCAAACTCATGGTCGGGGACAGAAGGCTGGAGGATTTATCGGGGTTGAGACGGAGAGATGGTTGGAGGCAAGTCGGGCCGATACCAGGTAAGCAATCCTGGAACAAGTGCTGGGGCCTCATTTAAAATGGACTGCGTAGGAGTCATACTAAAAGTGCACGTACCGGTACACTCAAAAGCCGAAAATGCCGGGCGCAAAAAAATATCCGGATCTATAAAACCGCGTGCACGCACACTTGCAAGCAATGTTCTCTTTATAAATCACAGTCCAGCTGGAAGGCTGCGCAGCTGAATCCGCCTCATATCCCGCCCTCTACACGCCCACTTCATACCAAAAATGGTATGTTTTTGCATATGAATGAGCCTACTGAGCATGCGCAGTGGCTTCCTGCAGCCTGTTTGGCTTCAGGATGAATGAGAAGTATCCAGCTGAGATCTGAGATCGAAATGTTGAGGATGAGGTGGAGGACAGGAAAACGACATTATCTGGTGGTCACAGTACAAGTAGAAAAAGTATATAAATAGTGGATAAAATAAAGCAAGTGAGTAGCAGAACGCCGTTGCTTCGCTAAACGACGTGAGTTCCCCGGCGCTACAGGGGGGGACATGTCCCCCCGTCTTTTCAAAATCATGTTTTTGTCCCCCCCACTTTTTACAGTTTAAAAACTAACGGTAGGCTCACTCTGTGATTGCAAATCATCAAGACTCTTGAAGCGAAGACGGGACGGGACCCGCTCCCCTTCCTCCCCTCCCCTCAGAGCTGGTCTAGGCTGATTTGTGGTTCCGCGTTACACCAATGCAGAGCCTACGGCGTAGGGTACGCGGCGACGCGCACCCTACGCCGGACCCTACGGCGTAGACTCTGCGTTGGTGTAACGCAGAACCATAATTCAGGCTTAAAAGTAAACAACATGCGCGCACGTACCTGTGCATTACAGGCAGACACACACGGGGAGAAGAGACTATTTCTTTAATTTTTATTTTTTTAAGAACTTTATCCTTATGAACGCAATTGTTATATAGTCCAACTTTCCTTATCAGAACACTTTCTTTTTTCCTCTTCGGCGTGGAGTAGTGGGCTCGGGGAGGCCGCCCCCCGTCTGCTCTACTAGTGGTCCTGACTGACGATGAGCTTCACACACGGAAGGACACGATCAGCGCTATTTTATTATAAGTCTAATATATGTTGTGATATGTGATGACATTATTAAGAGTATGACATGAATCTGGCTTCATTTCACCACCTCACAGCCTGCCTCGCCAGTTCCTCGTGTTTCGTTTAGTTTTTTCTTTTTAGATCCGAGGCTTTGCGTAGATGGCGGCTTCTGCAACTTTCAGGCGCTTTTTCTGCGCAAGCAAGCTTTATAGATGAGGCCCCTGGAGAGTCAGGTATCGGAGCAAATACAATCTGACAGATTCAAAGTCACGTAACCTGGAAGAGATCCGGCGTTGCCGAGTCGTGCCTCCAGCTTGTGACCCTGCAGCCTGAGCCTGCATCTGTGCAGCCAGCAGATCACGTTATTTGCATTAAGGAATCAGATTCCCAAACAGGGTGTAACCATGTAAAAGTGCTTTCTAGTAGGCAACCCAAAAATTGAGGGTGTTGGACTTTCTCTCCCGAGTATTTCAACACACGTAATGATCGCGGCTTAACCACGTCTCAGTTTTATTGTTTGGATGGGGACTCGGTTAGGTGTTACATCACAACAACTGCACCATTTAAGCTCCCTCATTAAGTTTTTTTTTTTTCTGAGCCTGGAAACAGTAGCCCCTGGAGAGATATAAGCACATTGTGCGTAATTAACATAACTGACATACAGCCCTCTGGACATATTCTGGGATGTTGGAGAGATGTCCACTATCTGACTCCAAGATAATGAATGTGTCATTCAGCTGTTGAGTGGAGTTCAGTTTCACTGTAGATTTAAATACTCCACTGCTTTAGCTGTCGTCATAATGTTAATTACTCCCAGTTTAATCCTGAGTGGTCTGGCTCCAACCGCAAGTCTAAATTAATTCTCAAGGGATATTTCCAGACTAAACTTCAGTTTTGTGGTATCTAGGCTTGTGTTGATCTACTGTAACTCATCCAAGATAAAAACAAATAAACCACTATCTAGTCAGTCACCAGTCACCAGCACAACGTTACTACCGTTGTCCGATAGTTTTCAGGTGTGAACAGCTGTGTTGAAGTATTTAAGTATTAAACTCAGAGCTGAGAGCTGCAGGACCAACGGGGGCTCTGCAGCCGGCTGACCAGGAGCTGAGTTATGTTTATCAGTTTAATTAAGATAAATTGGAAGGATGTATCATTACAACCTTGTTTATTTACCCTCTTCCTGTTCAGATAGACCATTCCTACCCACGAGACACAGTCGGATGTGCAGCAACACACAGGACAAAAGTTACACACACACACACTGAAGAGCATGGAATTGAGATTAAGCTAATGTGCACTTCATCTTTCATTAGTGTAGATTTACTATTCGATTGGTTGTCTGACCGTAGTCTAACTCGTGTCTTGTAGACTGTGGTGCACGTGATTTTTAAGTTAGAGGTAGAGGATATTTATGTGATCAGTAGGGGACTGGTCATCAGGAAACAGGAAGTTCACGATAGTTTTTATTTTTTGTTAAGTAATCTGCTGATTTGAGTGTATTTGTTGTTATTTGTGTCTCAGTAGAACATAACAATCTGTAATCAGATGGTTTGTTGGCACATTTAACGGACAAGGCAAATATTTTGATTGATTATTAGTTTAAAACATATACATATATATATATATATATATATATATATATATATATATATATATATATATACCGTATTTTCACGACCATACGGCGCACTGTGTGGAAAGGCGCACCCTCAGTTTTGTGTGTCATTTTTGGTTTTAAAACACACATACGGCGCACCGACCCAAAAGGCGCCATCTACACAGACTGAGCTGCACACACGCGCACTGCAAAACACACACACAAGAGTGCTTATTTAAAAGTAGAGCAGGAGCAAAACTTAGTTTGATATTTTATTTCACTTTTCACATCAATCAAACCCTTCAAAGGTTCATCTTCTGTTTCCGCATTAAAGAATTAAAAAAAAACACCGGGGCGCCGCACATAAACCTGTCTCAGCCACCAGCCCTTTTCATTTCACTCTGGCTGGAAAAGTCTGTTTAGGCAACGCTTTTCTTTTAAAAATCACCATAGCCGGCAGTTTCTGTCCATCAGCGTGGCAGGCAAGCACAAGAGTAAATAAACTTTTCATACCCCGTTGTGCTGCGGATCCCGACTGCGGCGGTCCCGGCTCCCGGTCCGGTCCTCCTCCGCCCCCCCCCCCCCGCGCTGGACCGGGTCCCGGGTCCCGCTCCGTCCCCCCCGCGCTGGTCCCGCTCACACACACGCGCATGTCGGTACCGGGGTTTGTATCCGACAGGAGCTCCGCTCCGCTAATTCAGCTGCGCCAGTCCGAATTTCCAGACCTGTCTCAGCAATCATCAGCGCGGCAGGCAAGCACCACATAAACGAGTATGTGTGTGTTTCGCGCCGCGAACACACACGCGCATGTCGGGATCCGGTACCGGGTTTGTAACCGACAGATTTCGCTGAAAATCTCGAAGGGTGAAGCTGATCAGACCTGGGACGTACCCCAGAAATCCCTGCTCCCAAAGCGGCCGGGAACCAGGTCATCGGACCCCGCTTTGGGAACCAGGAAGTCGGCTGCAGCAGCGCGCATCACATGGCTTTAACCGGGGAAAGTGACCGGTTCCGACCGGCCGGGACCGGAGGAGCCCACCTGCACTGGTAGCAGGGGCTCCCGGGGAAAGAGCACCGGCATTTCAGCCGGATCTGCCCCGGGGATGCGGCGATCAGACCCCGCAAACCCACGGCAGGTGCTTCCTCGGTTCCGACATGCAAAACACACAAAAACAAACAAAAAGTGTGCTTATTTAAAAATATAGCAGGAGCAAAACTTAGTTTGATTGTATTTTATTTCACTTTACACATCAAGCAAATCCTTAAAAGTCTTCATCATCTGTTTCCGCATTAAACAGCTCAGTGGAGTCTCATTCACGTCCGCAACTCAAGGCTTCACCCGCCCCCTTCTCTTTTCACCGTTCTCATGGTGGCCGGCCTTACATTACCGTAATTCAGGTAATAGACACGGCGCACTGTTTCATAAGGCGCCCGGCACATTTAAAAAAAAAAAAAAAAAATGTATGTGCGCCTTATGGTCGCGAAAATACGGTATATATATATATATATATATATATATATATATATATATATATATATATATATATATATATATATATATATATATATATATATACCGTTACCTAGTGAGGAGGGTTATTCATAGTGAGAAGCATTTAATATACCATATTTTCTGGACTATAAGCCGCACCTGCATACAAGCCGCATCCGCTCTATTTAAAAAAAAGATATACAAGCCGCAGATATTTATGTTGTTAGATTAGATATTTACTACATGTACAAAAGGATTTTGAACTGTAAATGATGTACATGTTTGTACCTAAATAGATCCTTTCCTAACAGTGTCTTTTAACACGACAGAACCAAGAGAAAATAACTGGTATTTATTTATCTATTTATCTGTTTGAAATCTGCTTCTACTTCTATCTGCTCAAGATGAAGTAGCGTATTCTTCTTTACATTTATTTTGTCTTAGTTTTGATTCTAATTCCAGTTAGAGCGCCCCGAGCGGTGGAAGAAAAATCCACAGAATAGCTGTACCTTTGTATAAGCCGCATGGTTGAAAACCTATGAAAAAAGTAGCAGCTTATAGTCCAGAAAATACGGTAGTTGCCGCCCCAGCAGATTTACCCCAAGGTTAGAAGACAAAAGAGCAAGGCCCACATTTATAGAGTCCACGGGCCTCCCGGAGCATGTTAAAGTCCATGACAGCAAAATTAGAAGACTGATCAAGTACAGTTTGTTTGAAAGGGTTGCTGGGACAAAGTCGGTTCTGTCTAAAAAAACTGCACCTAAACAAACCACAGGACGTCCAGGTCCACTTCCTGTGGACAGATGAGACCAATGAGGAATAGTTCGGCCTTAAGAAAAACCCAAACACATCATGAGCACTTATATCCACTGTCAAGCCCATACAAGGGTGATGGTTTGAGGTTGTTTTGCATCAACAGGACCTAGGCACTTGGTAGAAATAGAGTTGACCATGAACTCCTCTGTGTACCAGAGTAGTGGCCACAACTGCCTCATGGACCGGGACAACCAGAAAAGCTATATTAAAATAGCTTAAATCAGTAAAGATGAAGGGTTAGGAACAGACGAGTCGAAGTTCAGACCTGCATCCAATTGAAATGTTGTGGTGGGACCATAAACCAGCACACAAGACATTTCACATTAACTCAAATGGCTCCCCCTATAGGCATGGAGGTCAAGCTGCTTCACAACACCAAACAAGATTTACTTATTCAGGCTCGGACTTGATCAGTTGCTTGTTTTTCTCCCATCTTCAAAGGTGTCAAAAGTATTCACATTCATTACTCAGGTAGAAGTTTAGATACTAGAGTTTAAAAATACTCCTGTAGAAGTTGAAGTATCAACTCAAGTTTTTTACTCAAGTAAAAGTATAAAAGTACTGGTTTCAAAACTACTTAAAGTATAAAAGTAAAAGTAATGCAAGGGGTAAAAAAGCCATTAAGGACAAAAGCCATTGAATATGAATGCATCTTAGTATAATGCAAATATATTAAAGAACCATATATGTGACTATTGAGCATTAACATGTGTTTCAGAAAGCAGGAGATATGATGACTAGTTGCCTATAAGTATTGTAATGGTGCAAAAAGTCAAACTTCAGAGGCATGTTATCATTTATCCTAACCTTTATTGGAATGTACATCCAAGTTTAGTTGCAGGAATCTGAGGGAACGGATGTAAGAACAAAACTGGACAAGAACATAATTCATTGTGCCACAACCAAATTCACTCTATCCGGATGGAGCAATTTAACTGGATAGTTATTTTTTAAAGGCCGAAATGAAATAGAGTAACGAGGCTGTTTTTAAAATGTAAGGAGTAAAAAGTACAGATAATTGTGTGAAAATGTAAGGAGTAAAAGTAAAAAGTCGTCTGAAAAATAATTACTCCAGTGAAGTATAGATAACCAAAATTTCTACTTAAGTAAGGTAACAAAGTATTTGTACTTCGTTACTTGACACCTCTGCCCATCATTACTTTCTTGAGTCTCTGAAAAAAGTGCTTCAAGTTTTTTTTAAGGTTTAAGGTTTAAGGTTTAAGTTTTAGTAGCTTCTGCCATGGTGTCCGCTGTAGCTCTGACAGCTAGTTTCATCCTCATTGATATGTGACCTGTTACTTTGGCTTGTTTTTGCTGATAGCTGGGACACAACAACAATCTATCACTTTCTAAAAAGTGATTAAATATCAATTCAAATTCAAATTTGAAAGTGATATTTGAACATAAAACATTCAGCGTGAGCTTCATATTTTAAAGAGTTGTGGGACTGGTCAAAAACCTCAGAGGCCACAATTCCTCTGTGGCAATGACTAATAAAGTCATACAGGAAATTACTCCTTCCACGTTATTCCTGGCATAAGAGGATCTACCACCATTACATCATGGCGGTAATTAGTATTACCCACATTATTTTATCTTTCCTTTTGTAGGCTTTATTTTTCTTTTGCCAAATAATAAGCATCCACGGGAAAAAGTCTGTTGTTGTTAGCGTGAGGTCATATCTAACTGATAAAGACCCAATATGATCAGATTCTTTTGTTCTTTAATGTTTTTACTAACTTTTTTACAAGACCGTTTGTTAGTCACAAAACTACCACGCATATGCCATGAACATGTTGTAGTGTATGCAAGCTACAGCTTAGTACACCTGTTTTAAACACTAATGTTTTATGTGTAACATCAGCCAGCTGCATTGTGAGTTGGTTTGGTTTGTGTTACTTAAACTCACTCATGCTCAAATGACATTAAAGAGGCATGTTTGTGTAGTCAATTAAATCAACTGTACAATTTCCTACAGTCTCTAAACTGACAAGGCTGCCATCCCTCATCTAGGAAGAACATGCCAACTAATGTAGTTTCTCCCAGGACACTGATTTGACCGGTGCATCAACAACCCATTGACTTTTACAACTCTTCACACGCATCTAAGTTAAACAGGTCCTTTTTAAGCCACGCTCATTGTTGTACTTGATTATATCAGGTGAGCTTGCTGTGCTTTACCAATACTTGCTGCCAGTACTCGAGTTGTAAAAAAAAATCAGGGGGGATGGTGGATTTTATCATATGGGGACAGATAATTTGTGCTGATTACAAATAATATAATATATTACAAATAATAGCACTGACCAAAACACCTGCAGAAATACTGCAGGAATGACATAGCAGCAGTTAAATGCAGTCTTCTGTAAGCTTTAAATATCCACTGGGCTTACATCAAATACATCAAAACACAACAATAAAAAACAGTTTTCTGAACTTATCAATATGATTCTGTCCTTCACAGGATAAGTAAAATGGATCACTGCAAAAACTCAAAATCTTAACAAGAATATTTATCTTATTTCTAGTTAAAATGTCTCATTTTAGTAAAAAAAATCTCATTACACTTAAAACAAGACTCATCACTGGAAAAAACATCAATTTTCACCTGTTTCAAGTAGATTTTCACCTAAAATAAGTAGAAAAATCTGCATGTGGAACAAGATTTTATTGCTTGTAATTAGAAGATAAATCTTGTTCCACTGGCAGATTTTTCCTACTTATTTCAAGTAAAAATTTACTTGAAACAGGTGAAAATAAGTTATTTTTCTGGTGCTATTTTTCTGGTGATGACTCTAAATGTTGAAATAGCAGTAAAACCACATTCATTGATGAAATGACATAAGGGATGGAAAGGGGGGATGATTTTGGCCGTTTTTATTTCAGGGGGGATGCCATTCCCCCTCATCTCGAGTACTGCTTGCTGCCGACCATGGAGGACAGGCGATTTTTAAACTTTCCATTCTTCTGGCCAAGGATTTGAATCGTTTTTAGTTACTTTTGCTGATTAAAAAAAAAAATCTATAATTTTTTCAATCTGTTTAAATTTTTTTCAGGAATATGACAAATGTGTGTGAACTCCGGAAGTTTGTTTCAACAAGCAACACTGCGACTTGCAGCTCTCTTTGTGGGAATACATTTTGTGATATTGCAAAAGCTTATTGAATCATAACCACAGCAAATCTTGTTTCAATTAAAGCTAAATCTGTTCCAATAGTTTTTTTATCTGCGTTGAATTATGGAGATCTTTTGCACGTGAATGCTTCCGCTCACTGTCTTTGAATGACTGATGCTGCCGTGCAAAGGTCTATGCAAAAGGTTTCAGGTCGACTCCTCACAAAACAACCAGTGAACACCCAACACAACCGATATTTACAAGATATGTTATCTACAATAGCGTGAAGCTAACTGTTGAGACAAAAACATAATTTTAAAGACAGTCTTTTAAGACAGCTTTATTTTGTTTTACTGTCATTCTTATAAAAACTTGTATATGAAGTGAAATGTTTATTAAATGAACATACAGTTAAGACGCAGACATTATTCTTACTTGGCAGCTCCAGTTTGATGCACGTGTTGTCGCTCTTTCCCACAGGACATTTGTAGACGTCTCCTGTCCTTGTTTTCGGCTGGCCCGACAGCGGTGATCCAATCAGAACCCTGGAAGAAAAAAAAAAAGAAAGCTACCGTATTTGGGACTGGTACTGGATTATAAATGCAGCCAAACCCCAAAGAATGGTATCACGGTTTTACAAGCACAATACATAGTTTATTATATCAACTAATTGTTGGTAGGGTGAAAGTAGTGACTGTGAGCTCAACCCATGAGGTCCACAACAATTTAGACCTGGTTTAATTACACATACGCTGTTAAATTAAGCAGAAACCGCAGGTTCAAATTGACTGGGAAAGTTCTTTTAGCTTATTATGGTTGGCCTCTGTGGTTGTCGTTTAACTTCATTATCACCCTGACACAATAACGCTACAAAATACGGTAATAGAAACAAACTTTTAATCAAAGGTTAATCCTGTCATCACCACATTTTCCCGGATATACTGTATGAAATTGCATTTGCAGGTCTGTTCTGGCTACGCGGGGTCAGTCGTGCCACACATCCGTGTGTGCGCTGCATCACATCGTGCCAGTCCATCAGCAAAGTGATGCCAAAAAACAGTCGGTCATCTGCTTTCCTCTGAACACTCAGGCTTATTAACATTCCTCAAATCTAATGGGGCCTGGTCACTCGAAACAAGATGCAGAGTGCAACAAAAACAGTCAGCTCGGTCTCATGTTAGCTGCCCGTTAAACACCACGTCAGGATAGTTTATGACACGCAACATGGATTCTTTTTATTCAGCTGTACACACATGTTGACAGAGTTTTTTTTCTTGGTTTCTCACAAACAAAAAGGTAAGATTGATGATAAACTAAAGCAATGAGGAAGTACATATAAATTACAAACCCTCTGTGACACTAAAGGGGTGTGGAGGCCGGGTGGGGACATCTGCGACTGATCAGTCACCTCCCACTCACGCCGACATGTGTGTTACAATACATTACGGCTGGCATATTTTTCCTATTAAAATGTTCTGCAGCAGTTATTATTCACGAGAGACACATATCATGTCGGATCCTAGCCGTTTAAACTCCATCGGTGTTCTCCAGCTGGGTTGCTCGGCTCATGTCGACCATCTTATATTTTTTTCCTCTAATAGGTTAAATCCTCTCTCTGAGCCAGAACAACATGAGGAGGTGCCGTCTCAGCTGTCTCAAGTGAGTGAATTACGGGAACTGATCTCGTATGGGTTTAATAAGACCCTTGCTGCAGCACCAGGTACAACCATCTGCACCTGGTGTACCTTTGCAGCAGGCTGTGGAGAAGATACCCAGATTATTAAAACTGGAGTTGCTGAAGAATAAGGCCCCGTTTACACGGAGCAAAAACGGAGGCGTTTTCATGCGTTTTGGCCGTTGTAAACTGATTTAATGTTTTGTTGCATCTGCATGTGTCTGTATTGAATTAGTTTTGTGTTTATAACGACCTTGTTTGAATAAATATATGGATAATATTTGCATATTATTGTGATTGATTAAGGCCCCGTTTACACGGAGCAAAAACTGAGGCGTTTTCATGCGTTTTGGCCGTTCATTTACACGAAAACGGAGCGTGAAAAGCGGAAAGTGGAGATTTTCAAAAACTCTGTTTTCACGTTTGCGTCTAAACGGAGGAAAACGGAGATTTAGGCTTCAGAACGTCACATTATGCAACAGAAACGTCACCAGCGTCATGTGTGCGACCTGTGTTTACAATTAGTTTGGCCACCGTCAATATTTTCTTGTATTTTACCTGTTTTATATTCTAAAGTCACACTTAAAAGTAGGGGTGTAACAATATATCGTGCCACGAAATTTCGCGATACAAAAACGTCACAATACGTGTCGTGGAGGTGACAAAGTGTATCGCGATATTTGGTTATTAATATTAATCTATTGTGTTGGCTAGAAATGCGCATCCGACCACGACCGCACCTCGACCCGGGAACCAAAATCTTACTCCGCTCAGAAGAAACTAGTCCCGTCTTGTGGTCCCGTTTTGAGCTCTGAACTTTTACTAATGTAAGGCTGGTGTAGAGTTAAGCCTTACCTTATTAAATTAAACCTTTTTCGGGTGGTGAGTAGGATAAACACGCAGGCAACTTCTGCTGAGTTCCAGTGTACTTTAATGTCCGCTCAACAGCGTAGGATTTTAGAGCGTCAACACAGCACCTAGTGCTGTATCACTCCGCCCAATCTAAAACACACTAACAACTACAGATAAACTTACTGGTGTCATTATCATCCCTGATTTACATCAGAATATAAAGAATATATTTATAAAATAATGAACCTTGAATTACCAAAATAACCTTCTTAACAAAAATAAATCTCCTCTTACACTTATAAGGTGAGCATGAATCAATCTTTTTTATGATGCAAAATTGTATGTATTTATTTACTTTTATTTATTTATTTAATTTTAGTTGTTAAATTAGAAAGAAAAAAGTCAAATCATACATGAGAGAAACTATTCAGTTTGTGGCAAAATATGTTTACTGAAGATGCATAATGCAAACCTGACATTTACTTTTAGTTCAGTTTGTGGAAAATGGTTGGCCTGGCTTTCTCTTTAAAACTTAAACAGTTATAAAGCATTACAAACTGTAACAATAGGGCAAACGTACAGCATTGTTTTGTATTTTGTGTCTTTCAAATAAAAGACAATTTTTTCCAGTCATATGTTTCTCATTCAAGGTTGTTAAAAGAATACTGCTATAATATCGTATCGTTATCGTGACCTCAATATCTTGTATCGTACCGTATCGTGAGATTAGTGTATCGTTACACCCCTTAAAAGTAACTCCACTTCTCTGTCACTCCAAACGAAAGACTCTCGTTCCGTCTTGGAAGTAAAGCCTGAATTATGGTCCCGCGTTAAATCGACGCAGAGCCTACGGCGTAGGGTACACGGCGATGCGCGCCGTACGGTGTGCATCGCCGCGTAACCATAAATGCGGAACCATAAATCAGCCTTAACTGGAAGTTACACGTGTCATTTGTTGATGTTTTTTCCAGGATTCTGATTGGCTGGCATGACGTGTAAACGAAGAGATTTTGAAAACGATCTCGTATAAACGATGGAATTTTTCAAAGCGTAGAGGGGGAAATATCAGTTTTTGTAAATACCCGGCTATGTGTAAACGGGGCCTAAATGTGGAAAGAGTGATAGACAAAGAACCATTTGCAGTACCTTAAACGCCTTTAACGAGGCCTTAAACCATGTTCCCATGCTGTTCCCATGCAGGGAACCATCCCACTTCTGGTGCCAGTGTATTTACAGGCCAGGGGCCTCATCTATAAAGCTTGCTTGCGCAGAAAAAGCGCCTGAAAGTTGCGGAAGCCACCTTCTACGCAAATCCTCGGATCTAAAAAGAAAAAACTAACCGAAAAGTCTGCTTATCTTTACGGCAACCCTGACCCTCCCGTAAGAATTTACTTAAGACACGGGGAACTGGCGACGCAGGCTGTGAGGTGGTGAAATGAAGCCAGATTCATATCATACTCTTAATAATGTCATCACATATCACAACATATGTCAGGCTTAAAATAATAAAATAATAAAATATAATAAAATAGCGCTGATCGTGTCCCTCTGTGTGTGAAGCTCAGTCAGTCAGGACTCTGGTGCTGCTGGAGCTGCAACCTCCTCTTCACACACCGCTTTAGGACAGAACAAATGAGGGGCTGCGTTTAGGGAGCCCCGCGGAGCCCCTAAAGGGACTCAGATTTTTTTCATATATATGAGTTTTGCGTGCGCGTGAAACCTTTAGGTGCTGCTTGTATGTGCCTAAATTAGGGTCCCGCGTTAAAACGACGCAGAGCCTACGCCGTAGGCTCTGCGTCGGTGACGCAGAACCATAAACCCGCCCTGAGCAGCTCTGACGGGAGACGGGGGGGAGGAGGGGGAGCGGGGGTGAAGCGGGGCTGCGGGGCCGTTTTCGTATCGCTTTCATACAGTGTCTTGATAATTTGCAATTTAAGGCTGAGCCTACCGTTAGTTTTTAAACTGTAAAAAGTAAGGGGAAAAAAAACATGATTTTGAAAAGACGGGGGGACGTGTGTCCCCCTGTTGCGCCGGGGAACTCACGGCGTTTAGCGCAGCAACGGCGTGCTGCCACTCACTCGCTTTATTTTATTGTATACTATTTATATACTTATTCTAACTTTTACTGTGACCACCAAATAATGTGGTTTTCCTGTCCTCCACATCATCTACAACATCTCTGTCTCCGTGAAAGTCAGTGTCACGGTGGCTGCTACTTCTAGCTTCTAATTCATTCTGACGCACAAACAGGCTGCAGGAAGCCACTGCGCATGCTCAGTAGGCTCATCCATATGCATTTATGGGCGTGTACAGGGCGGGGATTCAGCTACGCAGCCTTCCAGCTGGACTGTGATTCATAAAGGAACGTTGCGTGCAAATCTGCGTGCACATGGTTTTATTGATCCGGATTTTTTTTTGCGCCCGGCATTTTCGGCTTTTGAGCGTACGTGCACTTTTAGTATGACTCCTACGCACTCCATTTTAAATGAGGCCCCAGGTCCTGGAGACTCTGACGGGCTTGTAACGGTCCTCATTACAGCTGTAGCTCCACTTTGCTCACTTTAAAAGGTGATTTAGTTGGGTTTTTTCTCGCTTTAGTGAATGTTCTGCATCTAAACTGAACTGAGCTGAGTTTGTTCTGGTAAAATGAGACGTTGTCAGGTCAGAGCTTCTTCTTCACTGGTACCAGTGTGCAGAGCCGTCTGGGAGATTTGCGAGGCCCTGTGCGAAATGGCCGGGGGGGGCCCTTGCGCAAAATTTTTGGGTTTTTCGGGTCGGATCGGGTGTTTATATGCGCAATTTTAACTCTCCAATTAGCAAAATACTGGATACCTTCCCCTGCCTCATCATCATTTGGCTTACTTCAACGCGGGGCCCCACGGCTGCTTGAGACCCGGTCAGATCTGTGATTTTTGTAACAAATTTATCAAACGAGCCTTTCAGAGAGGCATTAAACTCTTCCATTTTCTTTAGTTTTTTTCTTTTTTCATCCCCTGATGGAAGTTTCCTGAATCTGTCTCGTTCTCTCGACATTGTGTGACAGTTTGTTCCAACTCCACCCGTCTGGATCAGAGCACCTTGTGTCTGCGCTTGGTCTGACGCAGTTGTATTGAACAACAGACACGCGCATCATTGCACATATATTTATTGATATGCACAGACTAGTACACATTTAGGTCTGTAATGGAACGTGACTGTTGATATTTATAAGGGAAAAAGGTTAGGCCCTGTGCAGTCGCACGGTTCGTACACCCCTTGCGGTGGCCCTGCCAGTGTGTTACAGCACTGCATGAAAATACAAAATGGTTTGGTTCGTTGTAGCTTTGGATGGATATTTATTTGCTCGTGATTCTTTGCACTCATGTGACAGATCTGGAAGTCCACTCATTCCTGTGGGAAGCTCCATAATCTCTGACATAGATGCAAAAATCCTCCTGCAGGTGTTTTTATTTTGGCTTTTAGAGCATTATTTGACTCCCATACATACAGATGCTGGGCCTCTTGATGTGATGATAAAAATGTTCTGCATAAGAAACTCACCATTTTCCCTCGTCGTTCTGAAACTGTTGGACAGTGTAGCCAAACATGTCCTCCAATGGGCCGTTGAAGGACAACCCATTCTTCTGGTCCACATTGAAGGACAACACACAGGCCACAAGTGCTGCAGGGGTAAAAAGAACACAAAAGGTTACTTGATATGGTTTTTTTTAAATGCTGAACAGACTTATTATTTGTTTTAGTCTACCACGGTGCACTCCCGAGCGAGTTGATATTAAATAAACTGACTAAAATCACAAAACAAGGATGCGTGTATGAATTCTCTCATTTCAGGAAGTCACAAACATTCTCAGGAAACATTTTATAAATGGCTCAAGATGAAACTCGGAAATGAAAAATCAACAGATCGAGTAACATAATATCCTAAACAATAAAAAAAAAGTGGAAAGTAATTATATCAACAAGATGCAGCAGTATAGAGCAGGGATCAGCAACCCGCGGCTCTAGAGCCGCATGCGGCTCTTTAGCGCCACCCAAGTGGCTCCTGGAGCTTTTTCAAAATATTTTACCTTTTTCTTTCCATTTTTTCTTATTTTTTTTCTTTTCTTTTTTTCCTTTTTTTCTCTTTTTTTATTTTTTCTCTTCTTTTTTTTCCTTTTTTTCTCTTTTTTCTTCCTTTTTCCTTTCTTTTTTAATCTCGACATTTCGACTTTTTTCTCGATATTCAACTTTTTTCTCGACATTTCGACTTTTTTCACGAAATTTTGACTTTTTTCTCGACATTTCGACTTTTTTCTCAAAATTTCGACTTGTTTCTCAAAATTGTACTTCAACATTAATCTCGACATTTCAACTTTTTTTTTCGACATTTCGACTTTTTTCTCAAAGTGCATAATGAAAAAATAAATCTTCCCCCAGTTATAACTAATACAGAAACATGCAGCATGTGTTGCCTTCATTCTAAGGCTTATACGAGACTTTTCATATTTTGCGGCTCCAGACATATTTGTTTTTTGTGTTTTTGGTCCAATATGGCTCTTTCTACATTTTGGGTTGCCGACCCCTGGTATAGAGATAGTTAACTGAGATGGGGAAGGACAGCCATGTGTAAACAGCACACACATGCAGACACACAATAATCTGGGGGATGTTGGAGGAATTTTGAATATGAGCGTGAGGAAGATTTGGTCAGAGCTCAGTCTGACCTGCTGGACAATGGTTTCTTCTCTGCAGTCTGCACAGTCTGGCTCCATCCGTCACTGAGCTGAATATATCACAGAGGCTCTGTATAAATCCGTCCGTGTCTCATTGTGCCTGCACTACAAAGACGCTCTTTATGTTTACTCGCCAGTGAATTCCTCCCGCGTAATTGATTCAATTTCCAAGACTTGTGAAGGAGTGGGGAGAAGTGGCAGAACAGTGGAGTTAAAAGCAGAGACAGACCACATATATGGAGACCCCAGTGCAAGCAGCTATTTATACTTGGGGGGTGATAAATTATTGCTAATGTCTTTGACACAAACACGATAACGAGCTATCATGTGACGTCTGCGACTGAGATAAAGCCTCTTACATTGAGTTTTACTTCTTTGCAGACACTGTTAACCCGAGGTATCTGATCTTTTGTTTTATTTTTTTCCTTTACCTCCAATTCATTGTTTAATTATCATGCATGTTTGAGTTTCGGGCTTACCGTGTGTTCCCAAAAAGGTTTAGGACAGAAACGCTATAACCGCTTTGCAGAGGTGTCAAAAGTATTCACATTCATTACTCAGGTAGAATTATAGATACTAGAGTTTAAAAATACTCCTGTAGAAGTTGAAGTATCAACTCAAATTTTTTACTCAAGTAAAAGTATAAAAGTACTGGTTTCAAAACTACTTAAAGTATAAAAGTAAAAGTAATGTAAGGCGGAAAAAAGCCATTAAGGACAAAAGCCATTGAAAATGAATGTATCTTAGTATAATGCAAATATATTAAAGAACCATATATGTGTACTATTGAGCATTAACATGTGTTTCAGAGAGCAGGAGATATGATGACTAGTTGCCTATAAGTATTGTAATGGTGCAAAAAGTCAAACTTCAGAGGCATGTTATCATTTATCCTAACCTTTATTGGAATGTACATCCAAGTTTAGTTGCAGGAATCTGAGGGAACGGATGTAAGAACAAAACTGGACAAGAACATCTGAAACAACCACAACCAAATTCACTCTATCCGGATGGAGCAATTTAACTGGATCGTTTTTTTTAAAAGGCCGAAATGAGATAGAGTAACGAGGCTATTTTAAAAATGTAAGGAGTAAAAAGTACAGATAATTGCGTGAAAATGTAAGAAGTAAAAGTAAAAAGTTGTCTGAAAAATAATTACTCCAGTGAAGTATATATAACCAAAATTTCTACTTAAGTAAGGTAATGAAGTATTTGTACTTTGTTACTTGACACTTCTGCCGCTTTGCAATGTTGCTGTTCCTTCTCGCGACACTTAAAAGTCGTTCTCATGTTGGGGATACCGAGCACTGCAGCATTACAACAAATACAACTTAAGGTGTTTTTACAGTACAAGGTTGTTTGATTTTTATTAAAAATTCTCCACATCTTCTCTATTGCAGGCAGGCCTGTCGATTACATACGTGCTCTTCCCTCAGCTGCCAATGCCTTTGGAATATGTGCAGAATCTGGTTCTTGAAAAGTTATCATCTTTAAGGCAGCATTATGTTATTTCATAATCTCTTTTTCTGCATGAATTCAGCCATCACGGAAAGGTAGCTGAACTTTGCTGCTGGTAACGGTCAGACGGTCCTTTAACGTCTTTGGTTTGGAGCACACAGTACTCATTTCTTCCGAAGAAGATCTGGAATATGATTCATGTGACCACATTACATGTTTCCACTGTGTGAAGGTCCAAACGGTCCAACCCCGACACTTCCATGCCAGGAGACGGCAAGGCTGGACAAGGTTAAATGGCTTTTGTGAATGGAGCTAAATATTGCGGTGCTTTGCAAAGATTTGCCAGAGGAATTCCTTTGCCTACGTATGAATATCAGCCATTGATGAATAACAGCTCACGAGACAACGCCATCGGAGGGATTTGAAGTCATGGGTGCTCATCTACAAATCCTCCAGAGTGCGTGAAACATTTCAGTTATGTTCTCATGGATTTGTTGTTACAGATGCACCGCCCGTCTTTGCTCCTCAATATCCTCTGCCTTTTGCTTTTTTCATTTATTAATTTCCCTTCAGGATTAATAATGTTTTTGAACTGAATTGAATTTCAATTGGATCTTCATTAAAGTCTCCTGCTGACATCACGGGGGTTTTCCTCCATGGCTGTGGTGAAGTGGGTCCCCCATATTACCCCTCATTGTCCCGGCTACTTGTAGTTCTGGTCTCAAACCCGGATAAGCGCGGCTCCAGTTGCCAAATCGATACATGGAATACAAAGATCAGCCACGGTGACCCCAGCAAAGCAGTTCCAAACCACTAAACTTCCCCCTACAAAGCTGTCTTTAGGCAGAGGTGTCAAAAGTATTGACATTCATTACTCAGGTAGAAGTATAGATACTAGAGTTTAAAAATACTCCTGTAGAAGTTGAAGTATCAACTCAAGTTTTTTACTCAAGTAAAAGTATAAAAGTACTGGTTTCAAAACTACTTAAAGTATAAAAGTAAAAGTAATGTAAGGGGGAAAAAAGCCATTGCAAATGAATGCATCTTAGTATAATGCAAATATATTAAAGAACCATATATGTGTACTATTGAGCATTAACATGTGTTTCAGAGAGCAGAATATATGATGACTAGTTGCCTATAAGTATTGTAATGGTGCAAAAAGTCAAACTTCAGAGGCATGTTATCATTTATCCTAACCTTTATTGGAATGTACATCCAAGTTTAGTTGCAGGAATCTGAGGGAACAGGATGTAAGAACAAAACTGGACAAGAACATCTGAAACAACCACAACCAAATTCACTCTATCCGGATGGAGCAATTTAACTGGATAGTTTTTTTTAAAGGCCGAAATGAAATAGAATAACGAGGCTGTTTTTAAAAATGTAAGGAGTAAAAAGTACAGATAATTGCGTGAAAATGTAAGGAGTAAAAGTAAAAAGTCGTCTGAAAAATAATTACTCCAGTGAAGTATAGATAACCAAAATTTTCTACTTAAGTAAGGTAACGATGTATTTGTACTTTGTTACTTGACACCTCTGTCTTTAGGCTGCAGTGCCTTGCAGATCTGAAATGCATCAAATGTAGAATAACAGATGACATGAAACTGACAATAAAAAAAAGAAATGTTTGAAGAAATATCTTGGTTTAATTTTGTCCAACTGCGATTGTGGGTACACACGTTATTTGGCCATTTTGATCAAGAAAGAAATAGCTCAGCATTTCTAAGAACACTTAAAATCCCCAGAGGACTGTCCAGTTGCATATCGCTGCATTGTGAAATATCTGACTTCTCAATTTAAACCTGTTTAGACCGTTTTGTTAAATCATTTAAATGCTTGTACAGCCTATTTCCTTGCATACTTCAACTAATTTATCACTCTAACAATTCCACATGTGGTTATTATTAAATCCATAACCCTCTACTGACTCCACTAATAGTTTCACATTAGCTTTTTTTCCAAATGCATTGACTTTATTGTTAAAACAAGCAAATCTGGGTGGGCAGCTGCTGCATAAAGTTTGAACTAACGGAGGTCAGTGTTCCTGGGTGATGGACGCGAGAGATTTTTCACCATCTTAAAAAAGATGCACCAAAATACCACATTTTGTATTTCATATCACACAACAGTTGTGTGTTCTGGGCCAGACATCCATGTTTCCCTCAGGATGAATCAGATAAGCTTCTCATAACAGGCTACTATGCACAGACATGACCAGGTGATGAGTAAGGAGTAGGAATGGGTGATATTTTACCGTTCATGATAAACCGTCAAAAAAATTCCCCATGGTAAGAATTTGTCATGTCACGGTAAAAACAATAAATTCCTGTTGATGATGTTTTTGTGTAAATCTGATTTATGGTTCTGTGTTGGAGGAAGGAAGTTGCAAGGAAGGAAGGAAGGAAAGAAGGAAGGAAGGAAGGAAGGAAGGAAGGAAGGAAGGAAGGAAGGAAGGAAGGAAGGAAGGAAGGAAGGAAGGAGAGAGCAGGAGAGAAGAAAGAAAGAAAGAAAGAAAGAAAGAAAAAGAAAGAAAGAAAGAAAGAAAGAAGAAAGAAAGAAAGAAAGAAGAAAGAAAGAAAGAAGAAAGAAATGAGAAGAAAGAAAGAAATAAATGAGAAAGAAAGAAAGAAAGAAGAAAGAAATGAGCCTGAAAGAAAGAAAGAAAGAGAAATGTAGAAAGAAAGAAAGAAATATATGAGAAAGAAGAAAGAAAGAAAGAAAGAAAGAAAGAAGAAAGAAAGAAAGAAATGAGAAAGAAAGAAAGAAAGAAAGAAAGAAAGAAAGAAGAAAGAAAGAAAGAAAGAAAGAAGAAGAAGAAAGAAGAAAGAAAGAAAGAAGAAATGAGAAAAAAGAAAGAAGAAAGAAAGAAAGAAAGAAAGAAAAAAGAAAGAAATGAGAAAGAAGAAAGAAATATATGAGAAAGAAAGAAAGAAGAAAGAAAGAAAGAAAGAAAGAAAGAAAGAAAGAAAGAAAGAAAAAAGAAAGAAAGAAATGAGAAAGAAAGAAAGAAATATATGAGAAAGAAAGAAAGAAAGAAAGAATATATGAGAATGAAGAAGAAAGAAAGAAAGAAAGAAGAAAGAAAGAAGAAAGAAAGAAATATATGAGAAAGAAAGAAAGAAAGAAAGAAAGAAGAAAGAAGAAGAAAGAAATGAGCCTGAAGAAAGAAGAAAGAAAGAAAGAAAGAAATGAGAAAGAAAGAAAGAAATATATGAGAAAGAAAGAAAGAAAGAAAGAAAGAAAGAAAGAAAGAAAGAAAGAAAGAAAGAAAGAAAGAAAGAAAGAAAGAAGAGCAGTTTTGGGGGCTCCAAAGACTGAATGTGGTGATAGATTTATAGTTACAAAGGTGGAGTTGAATTGGTATTTTATTTATCGTAATTTTTTCCGTTATCGGGATAAATGCCAGAAATTATCGTGATACATTTTTTAGTCCATACCGCCCATCCCTAGTAAGGAGTTCCGAGTAGTCATTAGTTATGCAGCGGCAACTCTTTGAAAGACTTTCTTTTTTCAGATTTCAGCATATATTGTGTTATAAACGTATTGCCACTTCATACAGTCAGACGTGCTGACGATTTAACAGTCTCTTGTGGATTATAACAAGACATGCCTCCCCACAGATACACAAGGAGATGAACATGAACAGGCATCAGTTTTTTATATGTAGTTCTTCCACTTAAGTGTGGATGTAGTTTTATACAAGGCTGACATTTCTAAATTCCCAGAGTTCGCATCAGGTTTGCAAAGTCATATAAAGGAATCTCTGCCAAGAGGACATATTATCCACCTCCCTCTATCCTGCCTGCACTTCCTCTGTGACCCCATTTCCATTTCTATCTAGAGAAGCTCCATTTCCTGTACCTATTATCTTAATTAGAGATATTCCCTAAAATCAGGTACACACACACACACACACACACACACACACACACACACACACACACACACACACACACACACACACGCACACACACACAGAGTTAATATCGCTAATTCAAAATGGCTTCAGGCCAGCCGAGCCCTTTCCATTTAGGACAGACTGTGTTCAAGCCACTTCAGCATCAGCTGGCCTGAGCTGTAAATTATACAGAAATACCCTCGGCCTACTGGAAGACGCGAGGTGTGTGCCAATCTCATTTTGGTGACCTTGCTGCGTCCAGATGACCGTCCGTTTTCGTGAGCTTGAAAACCAATAAGCAGGTTTTGTGCCGGCGTGGAGAAAAAGGAGTCCCATTAGAGATATGAAGTTGTCCATCAGTGTCTGGAGAGCTCACTCAGCAATGACGATGGAGTTTGTTCCTATGATGAAGGGTTCCCTGAGTGTTGGTACAGACTAGTGTACTCTGTCTCAGAAATTTGATGAAGGTTGAACTTAAAAGACCTGTTTTACAGAAGGGCTGGCATTGCTTCTTTCTATGTCCTTTCCTGTCCTCCTCGACTGCTAATACAATCCACTGGAAGTCTCAAATACCTAAAAGATAAATACTTGGGGCCAAATCCACAAAAAGGATTGCGCGGCTTTTGCAGCCGCTAAACCGGTGCAAATGAGACAAAAAGAGAGCGATCTAATTCACAAAGCACCCGCAAAGGGCGAATTGCACCACAAACCTGCGCTGCCAAGCAAATAGTGTCATGCTGCGCCTGTGCCATTTGCATGCATGTAAATTAGGTAATATTCATACATTCGGCGCAAAATTGCCCCCTTTCTATGCAAATAAGCCTCATTGCAAAAAACAAATTCACAAAGGCCAGCGCTATTTGCCACACGCAAAAATAGTGGAGCAAATACCGTCTTTTCGAAGCGTGTATTAACTGCGCGCAAACTCTCTCCTCACTCCCCCTGCGGCTCTGTTTCTCTCTCTCTTGAATATCATTCAAGCCTGTGTGATACTGAATGATATTAAGGGTGAAATATACAGTCAGACATGACTGTAGACAGTCAGATCAAGTGGGGTTGTGGACTTATCTCGGATTTAAAAATAAAAGTAACAGGACGGAGCTCAGGATTCATCCATAGGCTACATAAGGGGCTGCTTTATTACAAACACTTCCACGGACTATTAAAAAACATTTAAAAATGTAACTTAAATATTTTGATGCATCCAGTTACACAAAAAATGTTGAGTTCTGTGAACTTATTCGGGTTAACAATGTAATTAAGTTACTGGTGCTGTGCCTTGTGCGTAAATGCGCACAGCCTCTTAACATTTGACATTTCATTAGCTTATGTCATACATGCGAAATACTAGAGAAGTACAAATACGTGAAAGTTGAGGCTGTTGTGCTCTCTGCAGTTTTCATTATGGACCAATCTGTGTGCTGAAGAACACTGGAAACAGCTCCGCTCACTTACTCAGACAAGGGAAAATTGCACTCAGCTGCAAGACTTTATGGGCGTGTTTGCGCTGGCATATCATTAGAGCAAAATCTTTTGTGAATAGGACTTTAAAGCGGGGCAAATTGCGGGCGCAAATGCGGCGCAATTCACAGCGCTATTTGCGGGCGCAAACTATTATTTGTGGATTTGGCCCTTAGGGTTTAAAAGAACATTTTTCACTTTACTGATGTGGTCTAGCTGATATTTCTCTTCTAATGTGTCAAATGTTTTATTAAAACACTGATGTTTCTTAACAGCTATTTAATGGGTTTTGATTTTTGGAGATGTTGTTGGTATAGGGCCCAGGAAAACATGTTGGTAGCTAGAGATGTAAATGGTAAACAAATCAAGAGAAGACGTGAGAAAAAACTAAGAAGAGTGAAATGAAAACAAGCCTATAACAAATTAGTGACATTTTGATTTAAAATTAAACATCTATTGATTTCATTTTCTTTCAAACAAAAACAAAGAAATGTTTCACTTTATGCCTGAAGATCCAACTCAGACTAATGATAGCAGTAACTAGCAAATATTAGCAAATAAAGATGCTGAACATGGTGAATGTTTGTTTATCCTCAAAGCATGACGGTGTTCACATTTAGATAAAAGCTTTTCTCTATCTCAGAAGTCTCTGATGGTTAAGTTGCACGTTGCACGTCTGAAACGCAAACACACACAAGCACATATACTAATCAGTCCAGATTAGCATTATTCATCCTACGCAGGCTGCATAATAGTGGACTTCTAACATATCTGCATAAAACTGAGCTAACCTTTAACTTCAAGTCACATTCTTTTAAAATGTGCATAATTATTGTAACTGGATGGCTTTCAGAGTGGCTAACACCACCAGAAACCAGCACTTAGTGTTTGAAAGCATCCTGTGCATACACAGAGGACTGAGGTTACTAATGTGATGTGCTAAAATACATCCATATCCCTTTTTTTTGTAGGAAAAAAACTCATTTTTTTGATCAGAAGAAATGTCTAATATGAATTAATTCCAACAAAACAGCCTAAAAATTAAGCTTTCTGCTTTAAGTCGGGTCCCATGTGTACGACGGAGTATTAGGGCCAAACAAAAAAACAAAAAAAAGGAAATTACGAGAATAAAGTCATAATGTAATGAGAATGAAGTCGTAAAATTACGAGAATAAAGTCATAATATTACGAGAATAAAGTCGTAAAATTACGAGAATAAAGTCGTAAAATTACGAGAATAAAGTCGTAAAATTACGAGAATAAAGTCATAATATTACGAGAATAAAGTCGTAATATATTATAAATATATAAATATAACTTCACAAGATGCTCAATATTCCTCATTTTAACACAGGGAGAAGAAGCTCTTCCTGTTAGAGTTCTCATAAATTATATTTTCATAATATTACGACTTTATTCTCGTAATGTTACGACTTTATTCTCGTTATTTTACGACTTTATTCTCGTAATATTATGACTTTATTCTCATAATATTACGACTTTATTCTATTACGACTTTATTCTCGTAATTTTACGACTTTATTCTCATTATATTATGACTTTATTCTCGTAATTTCCAATTTTTTTTTGTCTTAGTTTGGCCCTAATACTCCGTCGTACATGTGAGCTCAATAACGCTCAATAAAACCTTGCTGCCCTTTCGGCCACAGCTTTCCCAGCCGACACTACTCCATTTAATGATTCTGCCAGACAGGACACCAAGCAGCACACTGTTAGATGTGAGTGTGATAGAACTACAGCAAAAACCAGCAGAGATCAGCACCTGCTGGTCTGTTAGACATCAAATCACCTTTAAAAAAAATCACCCAACTCAGCACCTGCAGGGTTCAAAGCCTTTGAAACGACTAACACCTGCAGCAAATCCAACCAGCCATAAACGGCTTTAAAGCTTAACACAAATCAACACCTCAGTGAGCTGCAAAGTAATTGGTAACTACGAAACTCAACCTTAATTAGCTCTGGTTAAAGTGTGTTTGTTGTAGAGTTGATTAAAGATACATCTGTCATAATTAAAGAAAAAAAAAAACAAAACATGTGTATTTGATCAAAAAGTGGACAGTACCAACGGAGGAATGAAGACCAACTTACATTCTTGACACAGTGGTGTTTGTTCGCTCAAAAAGGACTTTGGGTGGGACCTGGAACTCGTGGGCTCCATATGCAGGCATGTGCAATAAGAAACTCCTGGCATGAGGCGTACTGGCATGACCACAGGCCGTTTTGTGCCACGAAACTTATGAAACCAAAGCATTTCCAGATTTCTCCCTTTGTTCTTTTACCTTTATCCCTTTTTCACTGCACCTCTTCCATTTCATACTTTCTCTTTAAGCTCCTTCCCCTGGTTTCAGCTTGTCCAATGCCTTTTGCCCTCTAAGCAGTGTCCACTAGGAATGGGTGATATTTTACCGTTCACGATAAACCGTCAAAAAAATTCCCCACGGTAAGAATTTGTCATCTCGTGGTAAAAACGATAAATTCCTGTTGATGAGGTTTTTGTGTAAAACTGATTTATCCACGCACAACGTAGGTGAAGGAAGGAAAGAAGATGAAAAGAAAGAAATGAGCCAGAAAGAAAGAAAGAAAGAAATGAGCCAGAAAGAAAGAAAGAAAGAAAGAAAGAAAGAAAGAAAGAAAGAAAGAAAGAAAGAAAGAAAGAAAGAAAGAAAGAAAGAAAGAAAGAAATGAGCCAGAAAGAAAGAAAGAAAGAAAGAAAGAAAGAAAGAAATGAGCCAGAAAGAAAGAAAGAAAGAAAGAAAGAAAGAAAGAAAGAAAGAAAGAAAGAAAGAAAGAAAGAAAGAAAGAAAGAAAGAAAGAAAGAAAGAAAGAAAGAAAACAAGGAAAGAAGGAAGAAAGGGAGAAAAGAGGACGGGAAGAATGAAGGGGAGAGCAGGAGGAAGGAAGGAAGGAAGGAAGGAAGGAAGGAAGGAAGGAAGGAAGGAAGGAAGGAAGGAAGGAAGGAAGAAAGAATGAAAGAAAGAAAGAAAGAAAGAAAGAAAGAAAGAAAGAAAGAAAGAAATGAGCCGGAAAGAAAGAAAGAAATGAGCCAGAAAGAAAGAAAGAAAGAAATGAGCCAGAAAGAAAGAAAGAAAGAAAGAAAGAAAGAAATGAGCCAGAAAGAAAGAAAGAAAGAAAGAAAGAAAGAAAGAAAGAAAGAAAGAAAGAAAGAAAGAAAGATGGCGGATCTGAGAGCGAGATAGATTTACAAAGGTGGAGTTGAATTGGTATTTTTTTTATCGTCATTTTTATCGTTATCGGGATAAATGCCAGAAATTATCATGATACATTTTTTAGTCCATACCGCCCATCCCTAGTGTCCACACACTCTTCTCTAACCGCATGTTTGAAAGATTTGAGCTCTGTCTTTGACTTAATTTTTTATCATTTGGCTATTCTCTCTGTTGTTGCTTCCTTCCTGGCAAATCCACAATGTGTGGGTGTGCAATGGACACAGGAGGTCACGAATGTGAGTGTGTTTTGTGTCTCAAAATGCAGAGGAGAACAAGAGGCTTTATTCCTTTGAGGACTGGATAAATAACCTGACCTTAAAAAGCATACTCGCAGCTCTGTGAAACTGAACAAGTTCCAATACAGACGCAATGCCACTAGAGAAGCATGAGCTAAGACGCTCGTTGTGTAGCATAAAGGAACAGTGACCCACAGTTACTGCTTTTCACACAGTCTGTTAAAGGCAAGATTGGCGTCCCTTCTGTTGCAAGTTTGACCATCAAGCATGGAGATACAAGGAGCAATGATGTTGCTCCTCTAAAACCTACAAAGGAAGGAGATTCAGTCTGAATAAGAAAACGCATACCGTGCCAGCATGACGCCAACACTACTGTACATGTTTAAAAGCACTCTGATCAATCAGACGCAAGCAACATTGGCATTACAAGTGAATCATCTTCACTGTTCTATCTTGTGTGAAAGAGCCATTGAAAAAAAACCCATCCGTGTCAAGTGGGCCACTTTTGGCACATATGGCTCAGTTACTGCACAGGCAAGTGCTATCTGGGCCAGACGTGTCCCAAAGTACGTGAGCAGGGTCACAGTTGGGTTTTGGCAACGTATGAGTCAGATTTCATGAGATACTATAACTGTAGATATAAGACAAGTTCCCTACGCCGTCGGTTCTGCGTTGGTGTGACGCGGAACCATAAATCAGCCAATCAGGGAGCAAGGGGTTGGGGAAGGGTGGGTTGGAATGTTGATCCGCGGACAAAACTTGTTAAGGAGCATCAAACTCACTCTTATCTACGCGGAAATAACGGTAAAATATAAAGAAGGCTTCCCAAAGTGTGATCTATGGTGAAATAGGGAAAATTAAGATGTGCAACTCTTCTAGTGAGACATGCATTTAATTGACTTCATGGCGCCAGCCTTGGCGTTTATTATTACGCAAACGTGGAATGTTTGCGTCTGTCTAATTTCGTCAAATTAAATTTGGAGATTCACCGTTCACATTTTTATGTGTATGCGTTGTATGAGAGAGAGATGGAGAGGGCGAGGGAGGGAGGGAGAGACGTGGCCTGTACGTCGTTGTTTTTTGTTTTTTGCAGTTTGGGTGCACAATACACTTGTGTGTGTGTGTATTACAAAGAGATTTTGCAGTATGTTGTGTAATTGAAACTGGTTTGCTGTGATCGTTGATGGCAAACTCATATTAAGCATTTACAATCGCTGGTTATTATGTGCCCCCCAATTAGATCTGTTCTGCCGCCGACTCTGTTTTAACCTCATCTGCCGTTCTTTTTGTCTTATAACTGCATTTATTCTATTGCAGATTTTCTCCGATATTGCGTTTCTTTTGGTAATGTTTAAATTTCTTTGCTAATATTTCTAACTCCAACTCGTCAAATTTCATTTTGCGCTTGCGACTATATCCTGCTTTCCATCCACTCTCCATGGCGCAAAGTTTGCGCCGCAAACCGTAAGACACCGCAACACCTCATTTAAATACTGCTGTTTGCACCTGTTATCAATTGCGCACCGCAATCTTAGTTGATCACCCGCAAAACACACAACAACAGCACGCGCAAACTTTTTCAGTGCACACGCAATTTAGTACTCTTTATTTAGGATCTTAGTAAATCGGGCCCTTAGTCTCTTTGTTGAACCAAAGGGTCAACATTGTCCTTGCTTCTTTCTTCTTTGTCCGTGAACCAGTGGGTGAGTTTGGCTGCAGTTCCTGTAGTGACCACTAGAGGCTGGATCCAAACCTGCAGACTATTTGTCACATTTTTTTATGCTGGAAACTCAGCATTTCAGCGGGTTGTCAATTTCGCTTTGCAGACATTTTGATATGCAATAAATTCTCTGCCATCCTTGCATCCACTTTGCTGGTGTTGCTCAAATCACCTACTTCAAGCCTGCTTTCTCTGAAACTCATTCCTCTGCCTTCATCCACTCATTAATCCATTGATGAACCATGTCACTGTCCTTCAAGAACACCATCCATCGCTCTGATAGTCCATCTAGCCATCCATCATAAGTCCCTCCCTCCATCTAGCCATCCATCCCAGCATGTACTGTACTTGCTTGCATCCCTTCCTTCATTGATTGAACATGTTGGCTTGACGGTGTCAGATTTCCCCCTGTAAAAGTTCCAGATGTATTCTCTGGAGCTGCGTTTTCTCAGTAGTGCAGAAAACATCCTCGCATAAAGCTGAGACTCATACATGACATCATCTCCCTAAACGGCCATCAAGGCTTTCATCCCCCCAAAAATCTCTCCCTCTGTAATGTCGGGGTGGTTGACAGTCTCCTAACAATATCTGTCCAACAGACACACACAGTCTGGTAAATCTGCTGATGATGACTGTTTTAATGTAAAGTGAGCAGATGGGAGGAGGAAGAGGGGGGGGGGGCGTTTCTGTGTTACGTCAAACTAAAAACATACACTACTTGGGGGCCAAAGACCGACCTCCATCCAGAATCATTAAACAACATGCAAAGATAATCATGGACGTTATGAGAGAAACAATATGAGGAAATAACATAACCTCAAGGTTTTGGTTAAATTGCAAATCCTCAACTCTTAGAACATTGCTGCAGTCTATTTCTGTATAGTCCAGGGGTCGGCAACCCAAAATGTTGAAAGAGCCATATTGAACCAAAAACACAAAAAACAAATGTGTCTGGAGCCGCAAAAAATGAGAAGTCTTGTATAAGCCTTAGAATGAAGGCAACACATGCTGCATGTATCTATATTAGCTATGGGGGAAGATTTTTTCATTATGCACTTTGAGAAAAAAGTCGAAATGTCGAGATTAATGTTGTAGTACAATCTTGAGAAAAAGTCGAAATGTTGAGAAAAAAGTCAAAATGTCGAGAAAAAAGTCTACATTTCGTGAAAAAAAGTCGAAATGTTGAGAAAAAAGTCAAAATGTCGAGAAAAAAGTCAAAATTTATAGAAAAAAGTCAAAATGAGAAAGAGGAAAAAAGGAAAAAAGAAGAAAAAAAGAGGAAAAAAAGGGAGAGAAAAAAGGAAAAAAGAAAAAAGAAGAAAAGAAGGAAAAAAAGAAGAAAAAAAGGGGAAAAAAAGGTCAAACATTTTTGAAAAAGCTCCAGGGAGCCACTAGGGCGGCGCTAAAGAGCCGCATGCGGCTCTAGAGCCGCGGGTTGCTGACCCCTGGTAAAGTCAGTCAAAGCAAACTTGGCAAGAAAACAGAGGTTTGAATGAAAAGGATCAGGAAGCAATTACTATAAAGCTCTCAGAGAACAACAATGTATCTTATTGTAAAAAGCACATTGTAAATGACAACTGTAATCATTGTTTGGCTATGCAGTGCTATTCATTTGCGTGCTTAATAATGAAGTATGATGACTCCACTTACCAGACTGGTGCATTGATCTGCAGCACCAGCCACTTATGTTGCTTAAAATTTTCATTAGGCAGTTCAGTAAAGTGCTTCCACCTCCCCGTCCGACTGCTGGTGGCCTGTGCTGCAGTTAATTTAGTTGAAAAACAAGAACGAATGAGCTCAGTGAGCATATTGAACACTGTTTTCATTTGTTTTATGAAACTGGCTGGCTCGTCTTTCCCAGGAAATAATGGCTCTTATGAAAACGATAAAAGAAAATGTGTTTATTTCTGTTCTTTTCAGCAGTCAGATGAGAAAATTGGAGCCAGGAGGTGATTATTGAAACTCGGCACTGAGACTGAAATTAGAGCTCGGCTTTCATAAATACAACAAAAAAACAAACACTTTCGATCATGCTTCGTGAGTCGGATCATCTTAAATCTTTTCCATTCACCTACAAATAAACTAACAGAAATGGCGTATTTCCAACTCTCTCTTTCTTCTGCTGCCTGGTTTCTGATGCATGATGTAGGAAAAGGAACTTCGGAACACTTTATCTTGAGACAATTAACTTTCAACTTTCTGCCGAGTGTTTCAACAGCATTTATCTTACATTTATATATTTCCAAATGAACTTAAAAAGTGAAAAACTGCAGCATCTCTGTGGACACCATTTGGTCTTAAATTAATGGGCTGCTTTGACTAAGGAGATACAGATGATTGGTTGTTCATGGACTGGAACATTGGGGATGTGATCCCTGACTGACGCGGGTCAAACTAACCTGGGGCAGGACACTGAACCCAAAACTGTGGAGTGGGTGTAGGGTAAAGATATTTACCAGCAAGAGAGCTAAATTACTTAAAAAGAAGCAGCTGCTTATAATTTTGCAACAAAAACATAGCGCTTAAAGGCTATGAAACCACAAATCTTGTAGTTAAAACGAACACAATTAATTATTAATTGTGATGCATTGAAGAAATCCACCAATGCTCACCAAATGATTTTGTTTTGTTTGGCTGTACACAAGAAAAAAATTAAAAAACGTAACATGGTGCCCTGCAGTAGGAATGGGTGATATTTTACCGTTCACGATAAACCGTCAAAAAAATTCTCCACGGTAAGAATTTGTCATCTCGCTGTAAAAACGATAAATTCCCGTTGATGACGGAAGGAAGGAAGAAATGAGCCAGAATGAAAGAAAGAAAGAAAGAAAGAAAGAAAGAAAGAAAGAAAGAAATGGGCCAGAAAGAAAGAAAAAAAGAAAGAAATAGAAATGAGCAAGAAAGAAAGAAAGAAAGAAAGAAAGAAATGAGCCAGAAAGAAAGAAAGAACGAAAGAAAGAAAGAAAGAAAGAAAGAAAGAAAGAAAGAAAGAAAGAAAGAAAGAAAGAAAGAAAGAAAGAAAGAAAGAAAGAAAGAAAGAAAGAAAGAAAGAAAGAAAGAAATGAGCCTGAAAGAAAGAAAGAAAGAAAGAAAGAAAGAAAGAAAGAAAGAAAGAAAGAAAGAAAGAAAGAAAGAAAGAAAGAAAGAAAGAAATGAGCCTGAAAGAAATAAAGAAAGAAAGAAAGAAAGAAAGAAAGAAAGAAAGAAAGAAAGAAATGGGCCAGAAAGAAAGAAAAAAAGAAAGAAATAGAAATGAGCAAGAAAGAAAGAAAGAAAAGAAAGAAAGAAAGAAATGAGCCAGAAAGAAAGAAAGAAAGAAAGAAAGAAAGACAGAAAGAAAGAAAGAAAGAAAGAAAGAAAGAAAGAAAGAAAGAAATAGAAATGAGCAAGAAAGAAAGAAAGAAAAGAAAGAAAGAAAGAAATGAGCCAGAAAGAAAGAAAGAAAGAAAGAAAGAAAGAAATGAGCCTGAAAGAAAGAAAGAAAAAGGATAAATTCCTTTTTGCAGTTTTGTCATCATTTTTATCTTTATCGGGATAAATGCCAGAAATGATCGTGATACATTTTTTAGTCCATACCGCCCATCCCTACCCTGCAGGAACCGGATATTGAACTCAAACCAGTTTTTTTGTTGAAAGAAAATCATATATATCAGATATAACATTTGCGGTTCCTGGAAATTCAGACAAATCTTAATAATCTCCAGCCATCCATATCTATTCTGGGTTCTGCTGGAGCCCATCCCATCTACCAAAGGTTAGGACTGCACCCTGGACAGGTCAGCAGTCAGTTATATAATCACATACAGTATAGAGCAGGGGTCGGCAACCCGCGGCTCTTTAGCGCCGCCCTAGTGGCTCCTGGAGCTTTTTCAAAAATGTTTGACCTTTTTTTCTTTTTTCCTTTTTTTCTTCTTTTTTCCTTTTTTTTCTTCTTTTTTCTTTTTTTTTCTTTTTTCTTCTTTTCTTTTTTTATTCCTTTTTCCTTTCCTTTTTAATCTCGAAATTTTGACTTTTTTCTCGAGATTTTGACTTCTTTCTCGACATTTTGACTTTTTCCTCGACATTTTGACTTTTTTCTCGAGATTAAACTTCAACATTAATCTCGAAATTTTTACTTTTTTCTCGAAATTTTTACTTTTTTCTCGACATTTTGACTTTTTCCTTGAAATTTCGACTTTTTTCTCGACATTTCGATTTTTCTCAACATTTCGACTTTTTTCTCGAAGTGCATAATGAAAAAAAAACAATCTTCCTCCAGTTATAACTAATATAGATACATGCAGAATGTGTTGCCTTCATTCTAAGGTATTCTAAAGACTTTTAATTTTTTGCGGCTCCAGACATATTTGTTTTTTTGTGTTTTTGGTCCAATATGGCTCTTCCAACATTTTGGGTTGCCGACCCCTGGTATAGAGAAATAAACATTACATTCCCTAGAGGACACTTTAGGACCATCCCTTAACCTTTAATGCATGTTTTTGTTCTGTGGGACAAAAGTCACACAAGCACAGGGAGTACATGCCGACTCCACACAGAAAGACCCCAACCAGGAACCTTCTTGTTGTGAAGCAGCAGTTTTAACCACCGAGCCAATCTGCTGCCTGCAAGCCTGCTCCAACAAAACCGTTATTCAACGTCTGTACCTCTACTTGCTATTCTAAGCGCTTATTTGCATTCATACTGACAAGTATGGCTCCATGCGGTGCACCGGGGGAACCAAGACGATGCACTTACTATGGTCAGAGTTTAGCGTTTTTTCCTTGTGACGAATGAGAAGGAAGGAAGTCTGTTCTTGAGATTTGCACGTTCGGATCAAAACTCATGCTGTTTGATATTTGGTACTAAATTCAATTATCATGACTGAATTTATATTAATCAACTTTAACTGAGCTTGAACTCAGACATGTCAAAAGCATTTTACGGTCAGTATTTTATCCTGTGTGAATTATTTCAACCAAATAGGCGGCTCATGTTTAAATATTCTAATTAAATTACATAAGTGTGTATTTTACTGTTTTAGATATATGGCAGAGATGACCAACAGACTTGAGGAAGTAATGATGGAGGATCCACTGAGCTACAAATTGTAAAAGTACCTTGGTATCACTTTACCACTAATGTATTTAAATTTTAAGAACAGTTTCTTACTGTGACTTCCTTGAGACAGCACTGCGCTCAAGAGCACACCCATACACTTAAAGTCTTCAGATGCCCATAGATGGTAATTTAGTGAGAATAATAACAGTAGATCAATGTAACTGTTAGTTGGGAATTGCTTTGTAAACAGAGATGGAAAAGGAAAAGTATACACAGCAGAAATAAAGACTGTTTAGAAGTGCAGCACAGACTGTTATTTTAAGTGACAGCTTAGTGGGACATGCTCTGTCTCACGCAAAATCACTTTAGTAAATGTTACTGTTGCATGATGACTCAAATTATGTTGGCAAAAAATAGTTTTCATAAATGATGAAATATAAATTTCAGGTTTAGAATTCACATCTACAAGATCATGACAAAGCACGTCTGCTCAAAGTATACTTTACTTCTGTTTGGATATTTTAAAGTTCCTTTTTTATTTTCCCCTCAGAGACCACAATCGATAATCACATAAATATTCAGCTGTTTTTTTGTTGTTTTTTTTAAAGTCACTGGATCATGGATGAGGAAAACATGTGTAAACCGAAGCCGCCGAAGACCTGCCGAGTAGTAAAGATAAACATAATGCAGAACACGCATACCGATGATAAACACTAAAAACATGGTCTGATGGAGTGGCCCAAGTAAATAAATAAAACTGAAGTCACCAAAACAAGGAATGAAGTCACATAAGGACACTGATAGTTGAGTGCAGCATTTTTTGTTTTTTTAAATTTTGTTGTACCCATGTTCCTTCGCAGGACTTTTTGCACCAAGAACAGTAACTTAGTGGGATGACTTTTTTTTTTTGTGTTCCTGGCTGAAAATTTGGATAACAGTGTATCTAGGGTTGCCACCTTTCAGAAATAGAAATAAGGGACGCCCTGATTTCAGCAGCGCAGGAGCCAAAAAAAAAAGCCCCAAAACTTCTAAACTGAATAAAAATGTGTTTATTTTATATGAAAAAACTAAATGCTTTGATTTAAAGTTTAAAATGCTTTAATAGA